>NC_052146.1:3283895-3361151 GCF_902713615.1 Scyliorhinus canicula
AATAAACGCCCAAAAGCTCTGCCCTGTTGTGTTGCTTCTCCTTGATTTGTGTTCCAGGTGCTGCTGTTGGGTCGGGAATTCCAGGATATTGAGCCAGTGGCGAGGATGATGGTTAACTGGGCCCTCAGTGTTTGTGAATTTCTGGCTTGGCTTACCTGCTGGCGAGTGGGGGGGGGGGGGGGGGAGGGAATTGCTCTTTAGGAGAGCTGGCTTGGACGCATATTGGCTGAATGGTTTTCTCTATGTCGTTACTGTCCTCCAGGTTTCACTGTTTGTCCCCAGTCGGTTCACCCAACCAGCCCGCCTTTCCTCCAGTTCCCAGTCAGTGATGAAGCAGAGTGTCTGCCCGGGGGGGGGGGGGGGGGGGGGGGAGCAATCTGGGGCTCTATTTGTGTCGAGTGCCAGGTGATTATTGCTCAGGAAATCAGTGCCTGGAGTCTCCTTGAGGGTTGGCAACTCCTGCCCCAACATTCCGCACTGGACAATGTCTCCAGCGGGAGATAGAGGAGCAGACAGGGAGACAGATTTTGGAAACGAGTAAAAACAACTGGGTTGTTGTGATGGGAGACTTTAACTTCCCCAATATTGACTGGGACTCACTTAGTGCTAGGGGCTTAGACGGGGCAGAGTTTGTAAGGAGCATCCAGGAGGGCTTCTTAAAACAATATGTAGATAGTCCAACTAGGGAAGGGGCTGTACTGGACCTGGTATTGGGGAATGAGCCCGGCCAGGTGGTAGAGGTTTCAGTAGGGGAGCATTTAGGGAACAGTGATCACAATTCAGTAAGTTTTAAAGTGCTGGTGGACAAGGATAAGAGTGGTCCTAGGGTGAATGTGCTAAATTGGGGGAGGTTAATTATAACAATATTAGGTGAGAACTGAAGAACCTAGATTGGGGGCGGATATTTGAGGGTAAATCAACATCTGACATGTGGGAAGCTTTCAAATGTCAGTTGAAAGGAATTCAGGACCGGCATGTTCCTAAGAGGAAGAAGGATAAATACGGCGAATTTCGGGAACCTTGGATAACGAGAGATATTGTAGGTCTTGTCAAAAAGAAAAAGGAGGCATTTGTCTGGGCTAGAAGGCTGGGAACAGACGAAGCCTGTGTGGAATGTCAGGAAAGTAGGAAGGAACTTAAGCAAGGAGTCAGGAGGGCTAAAAGGGGTCACGAAAAGTCATTGGCAAATAGGGTTGAGGAAAATCCCAATGCTTTTTACACGTACATAAAAAGCAAGAGGGAAGCCAGGGAAAGGGTTGGCCCACTGAAGGATAGGCAAGGGAATCTATGTGTGGAGCCGGAGGAAATGGGTGAGGTACTAAATGAATACTTTGCATCAGTATTCACCAAAGAGAAGGAACTGGTGGATGTTGAGTCTGGAGAAGGGTGTGTAGATAGCCTGGGGCACATTGAGATCCAAAAAGACGAGGTGTTGGGCGTCTTTAAAAGGTGGATAAGTCCACAGGACCTGATGGGATCTACCTCAGAATACTGAAGGAGGCTAGAGGGGAAATTGCTGAGGCCTTGACAGAAATCTTTGCATCCTCACTGTCTTCAGGTGATGTCCCGGAGGACTGGAGAATAGCCAATGTTGTTCCTTTGTTTAAGAAGGGTAGCAAGGATAATCCAAGGAACTACAGGCCAGTGAGCCTTGCATCAGTGGTAGGGAAATTACTCGAGAGAATTCTTCGAGACAGGATCTACTCCTATTTTGAAACAAGTGGTCGCATTAGCGAGAGGCAGCATGGTTTTGTGAAGGGCAGGTCATGTCTCACTAACTTAATAAAGTTTTTCGAGGAGGTCACAAAGATGATTGATGCAGGTAGGGCAGTGGATGTTATCTAAATGGACTTCAGTAAGGCCTTTGACAAGGTCCCTCTTGGCAGACTGGTACAAAAGGTGAAGTCACACGGGATCAGAGGTGAGCTGGCAAGATGGATACTAAACTGGCTTCTCCACTCTAACACTCTCTCCATTCTCAGTCTCTCTTCATTCTCCATTCTCACACTCTCTCCATTCTCCATTTTCACACTCTCTCCATTCTCCACTCTCACACTCTCTCCATTCTCCATTCTCACACTCTCTCCATTCTCCACTCTCTCCATTCTCACACTCTCTCCATTCTCCACTCTCACACTCTCTCCATTCTCCCCATTCTCACACTCTCTCCATTCCCACACTCTCTCCATTCTCCACTCTCACACTCTCTCCATTCTCACACTCTCTCCTTTCTCCACTCTCACACTCTCTCCATTCTCCACTCTCACACTCTTTCCATTCTCCACTCTCACACTCTCTCCATTCTCCACTCTCACACTCTCTCCTTTCTCCACTCTCACACTCTTCATTCTCCATTCTCAGTCTCTCCATTCTCCACTCTCACACTCTCTCCATTCTCCACTCTCACACTCTCTCCATTCTCCACTCTCACACTCTCTCCATTCTCACACTCTCTCCATTCTCACTCTCACACTCTCTCCATTCTCCACTCTCTCCATTCTCCATTCTCACACTCTCTCCATTCTCCACTCTCACACTCTCTCCATTCTCCACTCTCACACTCTCTCCATTCTCACACTCTCTCCATTCTCCACTCTCACACTCTCTCCATTCTCCACTCTCACACTCTCTCCATTCTCCACTCCCACACTCTCTCCATTCCCACACTCTCACTCTCTCCATTCTCCACTCTCACACTCTCTCCATTCTCCACTCTCACACTCTCTCCATTCTCCACTCTCACACTCTCTCCATTCTCCACTCTCACACTCTCTCCATTCTCACACTCTCTCCATTCTCCATTCTCACTCTCTCCATTCACCATTCTCCACTCTCTCCATTCTCCACTCTCACACTCTCTCCATTCTCCACTCTCATACTCTCTCCATTCTCCATTCTCACACTCTTTCCATTCTCCACTCTCACACTCTCTCCATTCTCCACTCTCACACTCTCTCCATTCTCCACTCTCACACTCTCTCCATTCTCCACTCTCACACTCTCTCCATTCTCCACTCTCACACTCTCTCCATTCTCCACTCTCACACTCTCTCCATTCTCCACTCTCACACTCTCTCCATTCTCCAAAATGGGTGGAAGCCTTTCCATCCAGGACAAACGCAGCCAAAACGACAGCTAAAATCCTCACTCAGCACATCTTTACAAGATGGGGACTTCCCCGCAGTATAGAGTCCGATCAAGGCTCCCATTTTACAGGACAAGTGATGAAAAATGTCCTTACAATTTTCGGAATAAAACAAACGTTCCATATCGCATACCACTCCCAATCAAGCGGCATAGTAGAAAGGATGAACAGAACTTTAAAAGCAACCCTCAGAAAAATGGTCCAACAGCACAACAGCACCTCGGCCACAGTTCTCCCATTTGCTTTAATGTTCATACGAAACACGGTATCCACGTCCACAGGATACACCCCCCACACCCTCATGACCGGACGCCCCATGAAAGGGACAGAATATTTATTAGGACTGGATTTGGCCAGCCCCGCAGTCACCGCCCTCACGCATGAGAAAGCTGTACAACAGATTATTGACAATGTAAAGGCAGCCCAGCTTGCAGCAGCTGTCAGACTTGGAACCCGCAAGAAGCAAATCAAAGTTTGCTTTGATAAGACAGTGCATGCCACCGAGTTTGTAGTAGGGCAGCAAGTCTTGTTAGCCCTATACAACCCCAGTTCATTCCGCTCCGCCAAATGTGCCGGACCATACTCCATTTCTGATAAAGTCAGCCCCTCTGTTTATAAAATCACCTATCCCAAAGGCAAGTCTGCGTGGTTCCACATAAACCAGCTTAAGGCTTATGGCTCGCAGAACAACCATTCACACCACATCTCGCTCGCAGCAGCAGATGAACACGCTCTGCCCACGAACGACCTTTTCCTACCCTACCCCCAGCTTGTCCAGCCCATCCTCAGACACGACTTCGACTCCACCCCCTGAGGCACGACTCCGCCTCTCCCCTCCCCCAACCAATAGCGACAGCGATAGCGATAGCCCCAGCACACACCACGATTACACCCCTGCACGAGGTCCCACTCCCAGTGACTCCAAACATGATTCCAGCGACCCCTTTGAAATTACGTACAATAAAGCCCCTGATGCCAACCCACCGCCCGACGATTATGGATTGACCCCTAGCACCTCCAACCTCGATACTAAGTACTGGCACCGAGACAATTCGTTCAGGCTCATCTGGAATGATGAGATGGACCCCAATTCGCCCCACGCAGCTTTGGCACGACTACTCCAGTCAAGAGTATGGCAACCGGGAGAAGATGATGATGTAGAGTCTGACTCCCACCAAACGAATCCCTTTGCAATGAGGTGTCCAGATGATGGTAAAAAGGAACCGATGGAGATTTACGGTATCCTTTCTGATGGAACCTGCACGATTTTGTTATGTAGTTTGTTGTTTAAATGTTTGTTACTGCCAATGTTGAATGTTCACTTAATGTTTTCATGGCCCCACGCCATCACTCCTTTGACGCCCACTGCCAGTTAAAGAAACAATTTTGTCCTCCAACAACCGTTCATAACTGCTCTTCCTCTTCGAAGGCAGGAGATAGCATAACTGCGACCACCACACTCTTACCCGTTCTTGTTGGTCACTCAGGATTGGAGTAACGGCACTGGTCCCCGCCGTGCCTGAGGACCCCTGGTCAGCTACGCTCGGGTAGAGCACATACGGCACTGGTCACCGTCCTACCCGGGGATTCCACCAATTCTTACCCGCCGCGGCCCATATGCACCCCATTTTGGCACTTTTAGTTCAAAGCTCTTCTGTTTGTTTATGGCGACCCTTAGGTTGCTTCGAAGTGCTATTTACATCCTCGAACACTGGGATGGTAGATCGCACAGGCTGCGAGTAGATATTATTGTGTGTGTAAATAAATAGTATTGACTTTGAACTAACTAACTGGTGTATTGGTTCTTTGATCAGTATTCGGGTTTGAACCTTGTGGCGGTATCGAAAGATACCTGACGACTCTAGAGCAAACATAATCAGGATTAAGGAAGGCGACCATATTGACCGCTGTATTTAGAACCAGATAAATACAGCAACAACTATCACACTCTCTCCATTCTCCACTCTCACATTCTCTCCATTCTCCACTCTCACACTCTCTCCATTCTCCACTCTCACACTCTCTCCACTCTCACACTCTCTCCATTCTCCCCATTCTCACACTCTCTCCATTCTCACACTCTCTCCATTCTCCACTCTCACACTCTCTCCATTCTCCCCATTCTCACACTCTCTCCAGTCTCACACTCTCTCCATTCTCCACTCTCACACTCTCTCCATTCTCACACTCTCTCCTTTCTCCACTCTCACACTCTCTCCATTCTCCACTCTCACACTCTTTCCATTCTCCACTCTCACACTCTCTCCATTCTCCACTCTCACACTCTCTCCTTTCTCCACTCTCACACTCTTCATTCTCCATTCTCAGTCTCTCCATTCTCCACTCTCACACTCTCTCCATTCTCCACTCTCACACTCTCTCCATTCTCCACTCTCACACTCTCTCCATTCTCACACTCTCTCCATTCTCCACTCTCACACTCTCTCCATTCTCCACTCTCTCCATTCTCCATTCTCACACTCTCTCCATTCTCCATTCTCACACTCTCTCCATTCTCCACTCTCACACTCTCTCCATTCTCCACTCTCACACTCTCTCCATTCCCACACTCTCTCCATTCTCACACTCTCTCTCTCCATTCCCACACTCTCTCTCTCCATTCCCACACTCTCTCCATTCCCACACTCTCTCCATTCTCTACTCTCACACTCTCTCCATTCTCCACTCTCTCCACTCTCACACTCTCTCCATTCTCCACTCTCACACTCTCTCCATCCTCCACTCTCTCCATTCTCCACTCTCACACTCTCTCCATTCTCCACTCTCACACTCTCTCCATTCTCCACTCTCACACTCTCTCCACTCTCACCATTCTCACACTCTCTCCATTCTCACACCCTCCCTACTCTCTCTCCACTCTGCGCCACTCTCCATTCTCACACTCTCTCCATTCTCACACTCTCTCCATTCTCACACTCTCTCCATTCTCACTCTCTCTCTCCATTCTCACTCTCTCTCCATTCTCACACTCTCTCCCACACTCTCCATTCCCTTTCTCCACTCGCACACTCTCTCCACTCTGACCCACTCTCTCTCCATTCTCACACTCTCTCTCTCCACTCTGACCCACTCTCCATTCTCACACTCTCTCCATTCTCTGGGAGCTCCTGCCCGTCACCATGGTGACGCCTCCGCCCACCGCTTCCGGTCTGTGCCACCGTGAAACCATCCCGGGCACTTCCGGTCCGTCCCAGGGAGGAGAACCCCGCCGCCCGGCCCCGGGAATCCCGCCCGCTAGTCCCCGGGAATCCCGCCGCCATGGCTGAGCCTGGGGATAAATTCAGCGACATCCAGCGGTATTTGGCCGACGGCCGCTTCCCCGCCACCTTCTGCCCGGCCCGAAAGAAGAACCTGAAGCGGTACGCGCAGAAATTCCAGCTGGAAGGTGAGAGTGAGAGGGAGAGGGAGAGGGAAAGGAGGAGAGGGAAAGGAGGAGAGGGAGGGAGGAGAGGAGAGGAGAGGAGAGGGAGGGAGAGAGAAAGGGGGAGGAGAGGGAGGGAGAGAGAAAGGGGGAGGAGAGGGAGGGAGAGAGAGAGAGAAAGGGGGAGGAGAGGGAGGGAGAGAGAAAGGGGGAGGAGAGGGAGGGAGGGGGGTAGACACAGAGGGCAGGTCCCCCCCCCCCCCAAAGGGGATTGGAGGCCTCCAGCCCCTTGGCAGGGGGGGGGGGGGGGTGCCCTGCCAGCTGGGAGGGGCTCTCTCAGGTTGGCGCTGCCAAGGTGCTGTTTTTAGTGCAGGTGGGGTGGGGGAATCAGGGGCGCTTTCGGGGCCTCAGAGATTGGGAATGGTGTCCCGACCTCGCGCTACACTGAGCAGTTCCGGTGAATGGAAATTCTGTGTGCAAATCGGGACTCTGTGCGGCCTGCGGGTTCCCCGTTGAGGCCCCTTGTCAAACGTGAGTCACGTTGCGAGCGCCGGGAAACACGCAGCTAAACATGCTCGCTTTGGGACTTCGTACCATTTAGTTACTTCATGCCCATAGAATATCTATGGTGGAGACGGAGGCATTTGGCCCATCGAGTCTGCACCGACCATCCGAAAGAGCCCAATCCTCAGCCCTATCCCTGCAACCCCACCTCACCTTTTTGGACACTAAGGGTAATTTAGTTCGGCCAATCCACCTAACCTGCACATCTTTGAACTGTGGGAGGAAGCCTACGCATACATTGGGAGAATGTGCAAACTCCACTCAGAATGAAAATTGCTTATTGTCATGAATAGGCTTCAAGTGAAGTTACTGTGAAAAGCCCCTAGTCGCACATTCCATCACCTGTTCGGGGAGGCTGGTACAGGGATTGAACCCGCACTGCTGGCCTTGGTCTATTTTACAAGCCAGCTATTTAGCCCACTGTGCTAAACCAGCCACTCATAGTCACCCAAGGCCAGAATTGAACCCGGACGATGGCACCGTGAGGCAGCAGTACTAACCAATGTGCCACCTTGCCACCCCGTGCAGTTGGAAGAGGAATGAAATATAAAAATCAGAAAGTTTTACTGCAGCTGTACAGGCCTTACTGAGACCATATTTGGAATACTGTGTACAGATTTGGTCTCCTTACTTGAATAGATGTATAATTGCATGAGAAACAGATCAGAGAAGGTTCACAGAGGAAGGTTGGCTGATACCCATTGTAGTTTAGAAGAATGAGAAATGATCTTATTGAAACATACAAGATCCTGAGGGGATTTGATAGAGTTAGATACCAATAAGATGATTCCACTTGAGGGACAGACTGGAAATAGCTCTGCCGTTTAGACGGAGATGAAGAAAAAACAATTCTCGCACAGGGTGTTTAGTCTGTGGAATTCTTATGCCGAGAAAACAGCGGAGACTGACTGAATTTATTCCACAGAGAGTTAGCCAGATTTTTGACAGACAATGGGGTCAAGGGTTATGTACAGCAGATGACAAATTGAGACACAACCAGATTAGCGGTGATCGTTTTGAATGGCAGAACAGGCTTGAAGGACTGAACAACTGACTATGGCTCCTAAGTCCTATGTTCCTCTGACCTATGTGAAGTTAAACAAACATTGCCTGGGTTCCAATTATCTGAATGTATAATTCAATTCATTCTTGGATCACGGTACCTTTCTAAAAAAAATTAGAGTACCCAATTCATTTTTTCCAATTAAGGGGCAATTTAACGTGGCCAATCCACCCACCCTGCACAACGTTTGGGTTGTGGGGGCGAAACCCACGCAAACACGGGGAGAATGTGCAAACTCCACATGGACAGTGACCCAGAGGGGCTGATTTAGCACACGGCTAAATCGCTGGCTTTGAAAGCAGACCAAGGCAGGCCAGCAGCACGGTTCAATTCCTGTACCAGCCTTCCCGAACGGCTTCCAGGCGCCGGAATGTGGCGACTAGGGGCTTTTCACAGTAACTTCATTTGAAGCCTACTTGTGACAATAAGCGATTTTCATTTCATTTCAGCTGGGGTCGCACCTGGGACCTCAGCGCCGTGAGACAGCTGAGCTCATCCACTGCGCTACCGTGCTGTCCAGATCGCGGCACCCTTTAACTGAACTAATTTACTGATTAATGGGTCTAGCCCTGTTAATGCAAACTAAGTATTTCCCAACTTCCATTTTGAGATTTGATGAGAGAGCAGCCTGCGTGTTAAACACACTCTCTCCCCATGTTAAATTTAAAAAATGAGTCCACCAGGACTTCCTTATTATTTACTGCACAGTCTAGATGGGATTCGTGATCGGCACAGGCTTGGAGGACCGAAGGGCCTGTTCCTGTGCTATTTTGTTCTTGAAACTGGCCTTTCGGCCCGAGTGATCCATGCTGGTGTTTATGCTCCACACAGCCCCCTCCCACTCCTTATCTCACGTGATCAGGATACCCTTCAGTTCCTTTCTCCTTAAAATGTTTATCCAGCTTCCCCTTCAATCCAGCTACATTATTCACCGCAACCACCCTGTGAAGTGGGTTCTACTTCTAGTTTAACCAACAATCCTGCTGTGTTGCCAGGGCCGCTGACAATTCTGACAGCACCTGTGGAGAGTGAAATAGAGTTAATGTTTAGGATTTTTAACCTTTCCCTATCCGACTATTTCCAACATTTTCTGTTTTAATTTGAGTTCCAACATTTGCAGTATTTTTCTTTTTTGCTGATACAGATCATTTTGGTTGATTGCCCTCGATCGCGGGCTCGGCACAGACCACTGGCTATATGGCGTATGTATTTACCAAACCATTTAGGGAGGAGATGAATGTTTAACATTTTACTGTAACACCACTTCTATAAATATTTGTGGTAAAAGTTTAGAGTTTTGACTGATATCCTGACCAAAAGGCCTATTGCAGGATAATGCCTCAGCAGGATATCAATGTTATTTCTTGATTAGCAATCTTGCGGCTCTCATGTTGTTTTGATACATGTTGTGTTATTTTTTTTAAGGTGGTTGTTTGTACTATGTGGGTCCAAAGAAGGACGAGAAGAGAGAAGTGGTGGCAGATCGAGAGAAGCGAAGACAGATATTCCTGGAGTGTCACTTCTCTGACATCGGCAGCCACCTGGGACAGAAAAAAACTGTGCACAGGATCCAAAGCCGATACTATTGGCTGGGAATTGTGAAGGATGTCGTTGATTGGGTAAGAAAGAAACCACACAAAAAAACTCATCAAATAACAACTGACAGGTTTTTTAAAATCAAGTTAACTCCATAAAATCTTTCAGCTCAAAAAAACAATTTCTGCTTATTCACCCCACCTAAACCTGTCATAAATTTGAACACATGAATTTAAATTGATTCCGGGGATGAAAGGGTTGACGTCTGAGGAGGGATTGAACAGTTTGGGCTTGTACTCGCTGGAGTTTAGAAAGGATGAGAGGGGATCTGATCGAGGTATATAAAATACTAAAAGGGATTGATAAAGTAAATGTAGACCAACTTTTCCCTATGTGGGACAATCTAGAACGAGAGGTCATGGATAGAGCTGAGAGGCGGTAGATTTAGAACTGAGATGAGGAGGAACTACTTCTCGCAGAGGGTGGGGAATTTGTGGAACTTGTTGCCCCATAGTGCGGTGGAGTCTGAGTCATTAAATGGTTTCAAGAAGGAGATCGATATGTTTCTGATAATAAAACGGGTAAAAGGGATATTGGGAACAGGAAAGGGAGGTGGATTTGAGACCAGGAAGAGATCAGCCATGATCTGATTGAATGGCGGAGCAGGCTCGAAGGGCTGAATTGCTGACTTCTACTCCTAATTCCCATGTTCCTAAATCTCACCTGAATCTTGTCTGCTCTAAAACTTGTCCAGTGTTAGTAGGAGACCTACCTTCTTAAGTCCCTTGACATTACTGTCTGAAACAAGCTTTATCATTTGGAGAATATTTGCCTGAAGTGGTGATGTTCAAATGCTGGTTGGTTGAAAAGTGATTTTCTAAAGGACCGTTTCTTATCTTTGCGTTGACACTGCAGATTAAAATGTGCGAGACCTGCCAACATGCAGAACACTACAAGAATATGTCTCGCAAGTTCCCACCCTTGAAAGTGACCAGACCGTGGGAAATTCTTGGCTTCGATTTGATCGGTGAGGCAGCTTTTCACTGGGGGCTGTTATCTAATATTTAGTTTCTAGAAAATCTGATTGTATCTGTGTCTTCTCAGGCCCTTTTCCGGAAACAACCTGCGGAAATACCTATGTACTGACAGTCACTGACTATTTTACGAAGTGGGTTGAAGCCATTCCAATAATGAAGAAAGATGCTTTGTCAGTAGCCAAGGGATTGGCTGCCACCTTTTATAGGTACACCCTGTAAAATGTATTGCCATGTTCTGCCATTTCTCATGTTCTGGACATCAGTTATTTGTTCCTTTTTATAGGGTAAATTCCTTGTTGTAAGTAGGAATGATGAAAATTTGCATTTAAAGGAGTGTCCAAGATGTGTGGCCCATCTGGAAACTCAGAGTTAGGTATAAAGTTTCATTCCGTGCACCCGTTGAGTTTTAGATATATATGGCACATATACAGATCCTGAAGTTCTGATTTTAGAATTTATCCAGCTTTGGGGCAGAAGTCTTTTCCAAACCTCCAGACCCGCAAAATCCCAGATTGTCAGGTTGTTGTATGCGGAAGGATTGAGTAGACTGGACCTATTTATATTCCCAAGAGTTTTGAGGAATGAGAGGCAATCTAATTGAAACATATAAAACTTTTAAAAGGAGCCTGACGTGGTGTGCGCTGAAAGACCATTTCCCCTGGCAGGAACACAATCTCGAGATAAGGGCTCAGCCATTTAAGACCGAGATGAAGAGAAATTTTCTCAGAGGGATAGTGTACTGTTGGAATTCTCTACCAAATGGCCTCCTTCTGTACTGTAAGAATTCTATAAACAAATACTGTGGATATCCCATCATTGAATATATTCAGGACGGCACGGTAGCACAGTGGTTGGCACTGTTGCTTCACAGCGCCAGGGTCCCAGGTTCGATTCCTGGCCTGGGTCACTGTCTGTGCGGAGTCTGCACGTTCTCCCCGTGTCTGTGTGGGTTTCCTCCGGGTGCTCCGGTTTCCTCCCACAGTCCAAAGATGTGCAGGTTAGGTGGATTGGCCATGTTAAATTACCCTTAGCGTCCAAAAAGGTTAGGTGGGATTACGGGGATAGGGTGGAGGTGTGGGCTTGAGTAGGGTGCTCTTTCACATATTGTAAAATCAACCTTTAGCAGGCTGAATGCTGTCTTTGTTTTTTTTTTTGAAGCCCATCGCACACGGCACCTTCAGAGATGTTTTTTCTCATTTGTCTTGCAGTTCAAATTTTCCATAAAATATTTTAAAATGCATAATATTAACACTGACATCAGTGAATGCCCTGCAATCACTCATATTCCTTTAAAACATATGAGTGAAGAGCAGGACTAGGCCGTCTGGCTCCTCTATCCTGCTCTGTATCATGGCTGATCTGATTATGGCCTCAACTCTACTTTCCTGTTAATCAAGAATCTATCCAACGACCTCTGGTGGCGGCCATGGAGGAGTAGGTCGCACATTTGATAGCTCCCACCTGTTACAGACTTTGAACCTTTTTCCCCCCTTTTTGTGCGGATTTTATGGGATAAATTGGCGAAGAGTGAGACAGTAAGGAGAAATCCCCCTCTGGTGTATGGATAATTGGACCAGAAGTGGCCGTGTGAGAAGACAAAGTCCTATCAGGAAGACGCAAGCAGAGCTGGACACCATGGCGGAGAGTAAGGGCCGCGGGGAGACGGCACAGTGGTCGACGGAGCAGCTGGGAAAGTTTTTTTGAAGATTGCTTCGCCAAGATGGAGAAGGACACACTGGACCCGATTTAAGGCTTCGATTGATCAAGTTGTGCAAAATCAGGAGACCCACGGAAAAGCGATCCTGGAGGTGGAGAAAAAGGTGTCCGAGCACGAGGAATACCTAACCGTGCTGGAGACCAAGGTGGAGATGATGAACGACCGCCAGAAAAGAATGCAGGAGAAGCTGTAGAACATGTCCAGGAGGAAGAATCTTAGAATTGTCGGCCTCCCTGAAGGCAGCGAGGGATCGGATGCAAGGGCTTATGTGATGGACATGTTGGAGAAGTTGATGGGGGCTGAGGCATTCTCTCGGCCCCTGGAAGTGGACAGAGCCCTCGTGAAGAAGCCCCGAGTGAACGAGCCGCCGAGGGCGATGGTGGTACGCTTTCACTGATTCCTGGACAAGGAACACTGTGGGGCAAGAAGGAACGGAGCAGCAAATGGGAGAATTGTGAGCTGCGCATTTACTAGGACCTGGGCGCGGATTTGGCCAAGAGGTGGGCTGGGTTTAAATCGGGCAAAAAGGCCCTCTTTAAGAAGGGGGTGAAGTTTCGGGATGTTGTACCCAGCCTGTCTGTGGGTCACACATGAGGAACGGGACTTCCACTTTGAAACGCCAGACGAAGTATGGACTTTTATTAAAGAAAAAAGGCTGGAGGCGAATGAAAAGACATTGAAGCCTTGAAGAATTACTGTGGTGGTGATTTGTTGTGCTGGGCTGTATCAGTATAAGTAGTGCTGTGTGTAATAAGGGGCTGTTTGGATGGCTAACGGTAACTTTGTCTTGCAGGGAGCTGGTTAGGCGGGGGGGGGGGGGGGGGGGGTTGGTCTTTGGGGCTGGTTCTATTTTTGGGTGTGTTTTTTTCTAAAGTGCCTGTTTCTTCACTTTTTTTCTGATGTTTGTTTCCTGGGGAATGTGATGCTTTTAATATGTTTGTCCAAGTGGGGGGAGAGGGGGCGGGGGGAGAGAACAATGGGGAGACAGACTGCTTGGTGCCAGGGACGGGCGCTGTCAAGTCAGCATGGGTCAGCTGATTCACGGACACCCAATGGGGGGTGAGCAGGTGTTAAGCTGGAGCTTGACTTGGGGAGGTTGGGCTTCTAGTGTTGCTTTGGGGGGGGGGGGGGGGGGGTAGCTGCTTTGCTGACAGGGGAGGAACTGTTACTAGGGGACAAATGGGAAATCGGGTACGGCGAATGCCCAAGGGTGGGCTTGAGGAGGTGGAGGGCACAAGCTAGAGGCTGGCCTCAAAAGGGTGATGGTGAGTCGGAAGGGAGGGGGGGAGAAGAGAGAAGCACCCCCAACCAGGCTGATTACATGGAGTGTCAGAGGGTTGAATGGGCCGGTCAAGAGGGCTCGCCTGTTTGCGCATTTGAGGGGGCTGAAGGTGGACGTGGCAATGCTACAAGAGACGCATCTAAAGGTTACAGACCAGACTAGATTGAGAAAGGGATGGGTTAGCCAAGTATTCCACTCAGGGCTGGCCTCAAAGACCAGGAGAGTAGCGATAATGATCTGCAAACGAGTGGCATTCGAGGCAGGGAGAATCGTGTCAGACAAGGGATGTTGGTACATATTGGTGAGTGGGAAGCTGGAGGGAGTGCAGGTGGCACTCGTGAACATATATGCTCCGAATTGGGACGGTGTGGAATTTGAGGCGGGTTTTAGGTAAGATCCCAGATTTCAAGTCACATAACCTGATCGTGGGGGGAGATTTTAACACAGTCATTGATCCGGAATTGGACCGGTCAAAATCCAGGACAGGGAGGAGGTCGACTGCGGCAAAGGAATTGAAGGGGTTTATGGAGCAGATGGGGGAATGGACCCATGGAGGTTTGCATGGCTGAGGACCAAGGAGTTTTCCTTTTTCTCACATGTCCACAAGGTTTACTCTCGTATTGACTTTTCTGTTCTGAGCAGGGCACTAATACCGGAGGTGGTTGATACTGAGTACTCGGCAATCGCAGTGTCGGATCACGCCCCGCACTGGGTGGATCTACGGGTTAGTGTGGAGAGAGGGCAATGCCCGCTGTGGAGACTGGATGTGGAGTTGCTAGCGGACGAGGCGGTCTGTGGGCGGGTTAACAAGTCCATCCAGAGCTACCTGGAAACAAATGATACGGAGGAGGTCTCTGCAGCTACGGTTTGGGCCCACAGAGAAAAGGTGGAACGGGCTCAGAGGGACAGGTTAGTGGAGGAGATACTCCAGGTGGACAGGAGATACTCGGAGGCCCCGGATTCAGGGCTACTGAGGGAGCGGCAGAGGTTACAGGCGGAGTTTGGGCTGTTGACCACAGGGAAAGCGGTGGAACAGTTGAGAAAGGCAAGGGGGGCGATTTATGAGTACGGGGAAAAGGGAAGCAGAATGTTAGCGCTTCAGCTCGGGAAAAGGGAGGCAGCCAGGGAGATAGGTAAAGTAAAGAGTAGAGGCAGGAATACTGTCCTGGACCCAGTGGGGGTGAATGAGGTGTTTAAGGACTTTTATGGTAAATTATATGAGTCAGAACCCCCGGCTGGGGTGGAGGGGATGCGGCAGATTTTGGATCAGTTGAGGTTTCCGAGGGTAGATGAGGACCTGGTGGAAGGGCTGGGAGCCCCAATTGAGATTGAGGAAATAATCAAGGGGCTGGATGGCATGCAGTCGGGCAAGGCACCAGGGCCTGACGGCTACCCGGTGGAATTATATCAGAAGTTTTCAGAGATATTTGAATTGTGGATAGCGATGAGGACTGTCAGAGGATGCAGCAGGTGGAATTGTGGATAGCGATGAGGGACTGTCGGAGGATACAGCAGGTGGAATTGTGGATAGCGATGAGGGACTGTCGGAGGATGCAGCAGGTGGAATTGTGGATAGCGATGAGGGACTGTCAGAGGATACAGCAGGTGGAATTGTGGATAGCGATGAGGGCTGTCGGAGGATACAGCAGGTGGAATTGTGGATAGCGATGAAGGGCTGTCGGAGGATACAGCAGGTGGAATTGTGGATAGCGATGAGGGACTGTCGGAGGATACAGCAGGTGGAATTGTGGATAGCGATGAGGGACTGTCGGAGGATGCAGCAGGTGGAATTGTGGATAGCGATGAGGGCTGTCAGAGGATACAGCAGGTGGAATTGTGGATAGCGATGAGGGACTGTCGGAGGATGCAGCAGGTGGAATTGTGGATAGCGATGAGGGACTGTCAGAGGATAGAGCAGGTGGAATTGTGGATAGCGATGAGGGACTGTCAGAGGATAGAGCAGGTGGAATTGTGGATAGCGATGAGGGACTGTCGGAGGATACAGCAGGTGGAATTGTGGATAGCGATGAGGGCTGTCAGAGGATACAGCAGGTGGAATTGTGGATAGCGATGAGGGCTGTCAGAGGATACAGCAGGTGGAATTGTGGATAGCGATGAGGGACTGTCGGAGGATGCAGCAGGTGGAATTGTGGATAGCGATGAGGACTGTCGGAGGATACAGCAGGTGGAATTGTGGATAGCGATGAGGGCTGTCAGAGGATACAGCAGGTGGAATTGTGGATAGCGATGAGGGCTGTCAGAGGATACAGCAGGTGGAATTGTGGATAGCGATGAAGGGCTGTCGGAGGATACAGCAGGTGGAATTGTGGATAGCGATGAGGACTGTCGGAGGATACAGCAGGTGGAATTGTGGATAGCGATGAGGGACTGTCGGAGGATGCAGCAGGTGGAATTGTGGATAGCGATGAGGGACTGTCAGAGGATACAGCAGGTGGAATTGTGGATAGCGATGAGGGCTGTCGGAGGATACAGCAGGTGGAATTGTGGATAGCGATGAGGGCTGTCAGAGGATACAGCAGGATTTAGATCATTTGAAGACTTGGGCAGAGAGATGGCAGATGGAGTTTAATCCGGACAAATGTGAGGTAATGTATTTTCAAAGATCTAATACAGGGGGGGAACATACAGTGAATGGTGGAACCCTCATGAGTATTGACAGTCAGGGAGATCTTGGTGTACATGTCACTGAAAGGGGCAACACAGGTGGAGAAGGTAGTCAAGAAGGCATACAGCATGCTTGCCTTCATTGGCCGGGGCATTGAGTATAAAAATTGGCAAGTAATGTTGCAGCTGCATAGATCTTAGTTAGGCCACACTTGGAGTATAGTGTTCAATTCTGGTCGCCACACCACCAGAAGGATGTGGAGGCTTTAGAGAGGGTGCAGAAGAGATTTCCCAGGACGTTGCCTGGTATGGAGGGCATTAGCTATGAGGAGCGGTTGAATAAACTTGGTTTGTTCTCACTGGAATGACAGAGGTTGAGGTGTGAACTGATAGAGGTCTACAAAATTATGAGGGGCATAGACAGAGTGGATAGTCAGAGACTTTTTCCCAGGGTAGAGAGGTCAATTACTCGGGGCATAGGTTTAAGGTGCGAGGGGCAAGGTTTAGAGGAGATGTGCGAGGCAAGTTTTTTACACCGAGGCTTACACAGAGGGTAGTGGGTGCCTGGAACTCGCTGCCGGAGGAGGTGGTGGAAGCAGGGACGATAGTAATGCTTAAGGGGCATCTTGAAAAATGCATAAATAGGATGGGAATAGAGGGATACGGACCCAGGAAGCGTAGAAGATTGTAGTTTAGTCGGGAAGCATGGTCGGCACGGGCTTGGAGGGCCGAAGGGCCTGTTCCTGTGCTGTACTTTTCCTTGTTCTTTGTATATTGAGGCCACTGCTGGTGAGGACATTTAATGAAGCAAGAGAGAAGGGAGTCCTCCCCACAACAATGTCACAGGCCTCGATTTCATTGATCCTGAAACGGGAGAAGGATCCGGAGCAACGCGGGTTATACAGGCCAATTTCTCTACCGAATGTGGATGCCAAATTGCTGGCTAAGATACTGGCCACAAGGATAGAGGACTGTGTCCCGGAGGTGATAGGGGAAGACCAGACGGGATTTGTAAAGGGCAGGCAACTCAAGGCCAATGTTCAAAGGCTTCTGAATGTTATTATGATGCCCTCAGAGGGAGAGGAGGTGGAGGTGGTGGTAGCGATGGATGCGGAGAAGGCCTTTGATCGGGTGGAGTGGAATTACCTGTGGGAGGCGCTGGGAAGGCTTGGGTTTGGTGAGGGCTTTATTGACTGGGTGCGGTTGCTCTATCAGGCACCAGTAGCGAGTGTGCGTACGAACCGGCTGAGGTCGGGGTATTTTAAACTACACCGAGGGGCGAGGCAAGGGTGCCCCCTCTCCCCGTTACTGTTTGCTCTGGCCGTAGAGCCATTGGCCGTGGCATTAAGAGCCTGTAGGAACAGGAAAGGGCTGGTTCTGGAGGGGGTGGAGCACCGGGTCTCGCTTTACGCAGCTGACCTGCTCTTGTATATTTCAGACCAGTTGGAGGGGATGGGGGAAGCAGTGCGAATCCTGGGGGAATTTGGCAATTTTCCGGGGTGTAAATTGAACTTGGGGAAAAGCGGGATGTTTGCGATCCAGGCAAGAGGACAGGAGAAGAGACTGGGAGAGCTGCCGCTTAGAATGGTAGGGAAGAGCTTTCGGTATCTGGGAATCCAGGTGGCCCGGGACTGGGAGGCACTGCACAAGTTAAACCTATTCCGCCTGGTAGAACAAATGAATGGGGACTAAGATATGGGACATGCTCCCGCTATCACTGGCGGGGTGGATACAGACTGTGAAAATGATGGTCCTCCCCAGATTTCTGTTTGTCTTTCAGTGCCTCCCCATCTTCATCCCAAAGGCCTTTTTCAAGCGGGTGAATAAGATCATTTTGGGCTTTGTGTGGGCGGGGAAAACCCACGAGTGAAGAAAGTGTTGCTGGAGCGCAGTCGGGGGGAGGGTGGGTTGGCGCTGCCGAACTTCTGCAATTACTACTGGGCAGCTAATATAGCCATAATCAGGAAGTGGGTAGTGAGGGAGGGGTCGCCATGGGAGCAGATGGAGGCGGCGTCATGTAAAGGCACCAGTTTGGGAGCACTGATAACGGCACCTCTTCCGTTCTCACCGGCCCGATACTCCACAAGTCCGGTGGTGGTGGCGGTTCTGAGAATCTGGGGGCAATGGAGAAGATATAAGATAGAGTGGAGTGAGCATCGGTTTGGACCCCGATATATAACAATCGCAGGTTTGTACTGGGTAGTCTAGATGGCAGGTTCAGGAGTTGGCAGCGGGCAGGAATTAGAAGGATGGGGGATCTATTTATAGATGGGACCTTTCCCAGCTTGAAAGTCTTGGAGGATAAATTTGAATTGCCAGCAGGGAATGGGTTTAGGTATTGGTAGGTGTGAGAGTTCCTGAGAAAGCAGGTTCCGGCCTTTCTGCTGCTGCTGCCACGGGGGATACAGGATAGAGTAGTCTCCAGTACCTGGGTGGGAGAGGGGAAGGTATCGGATATTTACCAGTAGCTTTCGGAGACGGAGGAAACTCCGGTGTAGGAGCTTACGGGCAAGTGGGAGGACGAGCTAGGAGGAGAGATAGAGGCGGGTCTGTGGGCGGATGCCTTAAGCAGGGTTAATACCTCCTCATCATGTGCCAGGCTCAGCCTGATTCAATTTAAGGTAGCCCACCGGGCATACAGGATAGTGGCCCGGATCAGCAAGTTTTTCTGGGTACAGGACAGGTGTGCGGGAAGCCCAGCAAATCATGTCCACATGTTTTGGGCATGCCCGAAGCTTAAGAGGGTTTTAGGCAGGGTTTTGCTAAGGCAACGTCCACGATACTAAAAACACGGGTGCTGCCGAGTCCAGAGGTAGCAATCTTTGGAGTGTTGGAAGATCCAGAGCTCAGGGGGCGAAAGAGGCCGACGTCTTGGCCTTTGCCTCCCTGGTAGCCCGGAGACGGATCTTGTTAATGTGGAGGGACTCGAAGCCCCCGAGTGTCGAGACCTGGGTTAGTGACATGGCTGGGTTTCTCAGTCTCGAAGATAAAGTTCGCCTTGAGAGGGTCAATGGTCAGGTTCACCCGGAGGTGGCAGCCGTTCCTCGACTTTCTCGGGAAAATTAAAATGCAGTATTCCGGGGGGAGGGGGACGGATTGTTGTTTTATGGTTGGGGTGTGTGATGATTGGGATGGGGGAGAAATGTTTATTATACCATGTTTATGTCATTGTTACTGTTATTATTGTAAAAACTTTCAAATACCTTAATAAAAATATATTTTTTAAGTCTGTCCAATTCGGCCTTAAAAATATTCAATAATCCTGGCCGTGATTCTCCGATCCCGCAGCCACGTTCTGACGCTGGCGTCAAAACCGGCGCGAGCGACTCCGGCGTCAATGGGTCTCCAGGCCCAGGCATTCACCCCTTCCTAGGGGCCTAGTAAAGGGGCGAAGTGGTGTCCGCTGCTCGAAAGTCCGCACGTCACGGCAGGCGCGGGTCCGTGCATGCGCGTGGGTTGCCGTCTGAGCGCCGACCCCCGGGCAATATGGCGGAGCCCTACAGGGGCCCGGAGCGGAGGAACATAGGGCCCCACGGAATTAGCCCGCCCGCCGATCGTTCGGCCCCGATCGTGGGCCTGGCCACTATGGAGGCTGGCCCGGAGTTGGATCCCCCACCAGGACGGCCCCCACAGCCAGAACTCCGATGTACCGTCGGGTAGGACCATACATAACCCACGTCGGTGAGAGTCGGCCGAACTCGGCCTGTCGAGGCGCGGAGAATTGCTGTGGGTCGGGGGCGCTTTCAGCGGCCCCCGACGGGCGCGGCTGCGGGGGCGCCGTTTCTTCTGTCACCGGAGAATCGGCGGGGTGGCGCGATTCTCTGCCCCCCCCCCCCCCCCCCCCCCCCCCCCGCCAATTCTCCGACCAAGCGTATGATTGGAGAATCCCGGCCTCTGTCTCCAACACCTTCTGGGGAAAATAATTCCACTGCTTAACCCACAGAGAAGCATCAGCTCAGCTCCATCTTCAATGGAGACTTTGCTTTCAAACTGTGTCCTGTAAATCCACAACCTCCTTGTGGACGTGACTGGAGATGGTTTGTGTTGACGGGCCATAACTGTAATGGCAACATTTATCCATTCTGCAATACATGCTTCAAAATCGAAGACAAAAGAGAAAATGCTGGAAAATCGCAACAGGTCTGGCAGCATCTGTAGGGAGAGAAAAGAGCTAACGTTTGGAGTCCAGATGACCCTTTGGCAAAACTTCATCTGGACTCGAAAGCTCTTTTCTCTCCTTACAGATGCTGCCAGACCTGCTGAGATTTTTCAGCATTTTCTCTTTTGGTTTCAGATTCCAGCATCCACTTCGGACTTGTGTTGATGAAGCGGTGTTGTTTGTTCGGAGCATTCTCTTATCCCTACATCACTCAATTGTTAGCCTCATGAATGTTATTTATTTGACACAGGTTTGGGGCGTCAAAAGACATATTCTCCAATGAAAGCAGAATATTCTGTGATGAGGTAATGGGTATTTTCAAACTTTCGAAAGAATATTGCATGGGAGAGTCTGTGTGTGTGTGTGTGTGTGTGTGTGTGTGTGTGTGTGTGTGTATACACATACTGGATAACAGCAGAAAATGTGTTAAATCCTGCCGTTTGTCAATGTGAGTACATTCCAGAACCTGATCACTCCCTCAACCCCTCCATGGGCAGTGGTGACTGTTACGCTGCTAATTAGAATGAGAGGCACGTTTATAGTCTCGAGCTATGCAAAGTCCGGTTAGCACTGTTGCTTCACATCGCCAGGGTCCCTGGTTCGATTCCCGGCTTGGGTCACTATCTGTGTGGAATCTGCACGTTCTCCCCGTGTCTGTGTGGGTTTCCTCCGGGTGCTCCAGTTTCCTCCCACAAGTCCCGAAAGACGTGCATGTTCGGTGAATTGGACATTCTGAATTCTCCCTCTGTGCACCCGAACAGGCGCCGGAGTGTGGCGACTAGGGGCTTTTCACATTAACTTCATTGCCGTGTTAATGTCAGTCTTGTGACAATGAAGATTATTATTGTATTATGAGACCTGGACTCCCAAGGGTAAATTATGGAGAGAGATTCCACAAACTAGGATTGTGCTGCCTGGAATTTAAAGGTTTGATGAAAGTTTTCAATTTATTATGAGAGAGGGTTGGGTAGAGAGAGAGAGAGAAACAATTTCAGCTGGTTGGGAATTCCAGGATTGGGGGGCGGGGGGGGGACATTGTCTCAAACTTGCAGGAGTAAAAATTAAACAACACTTCTTGACACAAAAGGTTGGGAACATTTCAAACTCTTCCTCAAATGCCAATTGATGTTGATTAATTGTTAATTTTAAAATTGTGATTGGTAGATTTAACTAAGGCATTAAGGGTTATGGGGCAGGTATATGGAATTGGGTTGAAGATCAGCCATGATCACATTGAATAGTCGCATGGGCTCGAGGGGCTGAATGGCCACCTCGTGTTCCAATGTCCAGTGGGACTTTGCAATTTAATAATTGTAAGATATCGCTATGCATCATATTGGTATTTTATTCTTTCTCCCCTTGTGGAATCTTGGCCCCTGACATTTGTTGCACATACCACATATTTGTGATCACAACATCATTAACTGGTGTCCTCCGGTTTTTAGCCTAGTTTCCTAATCCGAGAAGAGAGTGACCAAAAGTCCCTTCTTTCTGGTCAGGCAGTTTTTGTGCAGATTTCACGGGCCAATTTCTTTTTTAGTTGAAATATTCTGATTTCATCGTTGACCCTTTTCCAGTGTCTGAAATGTTTGATGTTGTGTTAGGGGTGGAATTTGTGTTTCTCTAGCTTTACCTCCTAAGCTCCTGTTCTGCTTTTACTTTCCGTTAGGTGAGCAAAAACCTGTTTGAAAGATGGAATATTAATCACAAAGTGACTCCCGCTGAACACTTGCAGCACACGGGACTCGACGACAGGACCAATGAAATATTGAAAACAGCAATTAGGAATGCAGTGAACTGCAAACACAGAGAATGGGACGACTGCTTGGATCCCATCTTGTTTGAGTTTCGGACGTCAGTAAATTCGAGCACGAAGTTTACACCCTTCTTCCTGTTGTATAATCGAGAAGCTCGGCTGTCGTCTGAGGTAGGATTACAATCTGCTGTTGTCCTGTGGTTACTATCAAATAAATATGGATTGTTGATCAATTATTTATGTATCGTGTTGTGTATAGTGTTGCTAAGAAACATAGAAAATAGAAGCAGGAGGAGGCCATTCAGCCCTTCGAGCCTGCTCCGCCATTCATCACGATCATGGCTGATCATCCAACTCAATAGCCTAATCCTGCTTTCCCCCATATCCTTGGAACCCCTTTGCCCTAAGTGCTATATCTAACTGCTTCTTGAAAACATACAATGTTTTGGCCTCAACTGCTTTCTGTGGTAACGAATTCCACAGGCCGACCACTCTCTGGGTGAAGAAATTTCTCCTCATCTCTGTCCTAAATCTGTATCCTCAGACTGTGCCCCCTGGTTCTGGACATCCCCACCACCGGGAACATCTTTCCTGCATCTACCCTGTCCAGTCCTGTTAACATTTTATAAGTTTCTATGAGATTCCCCCACCATTCTTCTAAACTTGAGCGTATATAATCCGAACCTCCCGTCATACATCAGTCCCGCCATCCCAGGAATCAGTCTGGTAAACCTTTGTTACCCTCCCTCTATAGCAAGAACTTCCTTCTTCCGATAAAGTGACCAAAATTGCCCACAATATTCCAGGTGCGGCCTCACCAAGGCCCTGTATAATTGCTGTGATGTGGAGATGCCGGCGTTGGACTGGGGTGAGCACATTAAGAAGTTTTACAAACTGGGTGTTGTAAAACTTCTTACTGTATAATTGCAACAACACATCCCTGCTCCTGTATTCGAATCCGTGATGTTTCTTTGGTGAACCCGTGTCTGATTCTGATGGAAGGTCTTTGATCTGAAATGTTAACCCTACCTGACCTGCTGAGAGTTTCCAGCATTTTCTGGTTTTGTGGCGCTCTGTTATAGCTAATGTAGTGGGGTAATTTGCCACAGTGGGTCCCAGTTGTTATCTGGATGTGATTTCCAGCCAGACAGCGCAAGGAAGGAGGGAGAAAAGGCTGGACATGCTGGGCTTGTATCCAGTGGAGTATAGAAGAGTAAGAGGCAACATGATTGAAACATACAAGACCCTGAGGGGTCTTGACAAGTTGGATGTGGGGATCTAGAACTAGGGGGGCTGCCCATTTAAGACGGCGATGACGAAAAAAAACATTTAGTGAGGATTGTGAGACTCTTCCTCAAAAGGTGGTTGAGGCAGAATCTTTGAATATCAATAAGGGAGAAGTAATTAGATTATTGATGAGCAAGGGGGTGAAAGGTTATTGGGGGTAGGCAGGAATGTAGGTTGACCCTACAGTCACAATCTTATTGAATGACAGTACCAGGCTCGAGGGGCCAAGTGGCCTACTCCTAATTTGTATGTTTGTACTAGAATGTGTGTGTGGAGACCATCAAGAGACAATCTCTAGCCCGTTCCCAGCATAAGGTTGCTGGTGTTAGTTCTGCTTTGGGAAGCCTCACTCCAAGCTGAGTTTGATAACTTGCCCCAGGTACCAGAACCTAAGAACGTCCAGGTGAACAATTCTTCCGACCAGTTGTCAATATAAGCACAGAGTCCCCGAACACTAGCCAGAAATGGCTGGATGGGAGTTTAACCTGTGTGTAAATGAGTATTAGCCCCAAAAAAACTTGAGCCAGAAAGTTGTTAGTTCTTGACCCACCTCCAAGCAGAAAGGTTTAAGCTGATGATCCAGTACAGGGGATCACTGGCGACAGGGGATCAGTGGCGACAGGGGATCACTGGCAACAGGGGATCAGTGGCGACAGGGGATCAGTGGCGACAGGGGATCAGTGGCGACAGGGGATCAGTGGCGACAGGGGATCAGTGGCGACAGGGGATCAGTGGCGACAGGGGATCAGTGGAGACAGGGGATCAGTGGAGACAGGGGATCAGTGGCGACAGGGGATCAGTGGCGACAGGGGATCAGTGGCGACAGGGGATCAGTGGCGACAGGGGATCAGTGGCGACAGGGGATCAGTGGCGACAGGGGATCAGTGGCGACGGGATCAGTGGCGACAGGGGATCAGTGGCGACAGGGGATCAGTGGCGACAGGGGATCAGTGGCGACAGGGGATCAGTGGCGACAGGGGATCAGTGGCGACAGGGGATCAGTGGCGACAGGGGAGCAGTGGCGACAGGGGATCAGTGGCGACAGGGGATCAGTGGCGACAGGGGATCAGTGGCGACAGGGGATCAGTGGCGACAGGGGATCAGTGGCGACAGGGGATCAGTGGCGACAGGGGATCAGTGGCGACAGGGGATCAGTGGCGACAGGGGATCAGTGGCGACAGGGGATCAGTGGCGACAGGGGATCAGTGGCGACAGGGGATCAGTGGCGACAGGGGATCAGTGGCGACAGGGGATCAGTGGCGACAGGGGATCAGTGGCGACAGGGGATCAGTGGCGACAGGGGATCAGTGGCGACAGGGGATCAGTGGCGACAGGGGATCAGTGGGGATCAGTGGCGACTGGGGATCAGTGGCGACTGGGGATCAGTGGCGACAGGGGATCAGTGGCGACAGGGGATCAGTGGCGACAGGGGATCAGTGGGGATCAGTGGCGACAGGGGATCAGTGGCGACAGGGGATCAGTGGGGATCAGTGGCGACAGGGGATCAGTGGCGACAGGGGATCAGTGGCGACAGGGGATCAGTGGCGACAGGGGATCAGTGGCGACAGGGGATCAGTGGCGACAGGGGATCAGTGGCGACAGGGGATCAGTGGCGACAGGGGATCAGTGGCGACAGGGGATCAGTGGCGACAGGGGATCAGTGGCGACAGGGGATCAGTGGGGATCAGTGGCGACTGGGGATCAGTGGCGACGGGATCAGTGGCGACGGGATCAGTGGCGACAGGGGATCAGTGGCGACAGGGGATCAGTGGCGACAGGGGATCAGTGGGGATCAGTGGCGACAGGGGATCAGTGGCGACAGGGGATCAGTGGCGACGGGATCAGTGGCGACAGGGGATCAGTGGCGACAGGGGATCAGTGGCGACAGGGGATCAGTGGCGACAGGGGATCAGTGGCGACAGGGGATCAGTGGCGACAGGGGATCAGTGGCGACAGGGGATCAGTGGCGACAGGGGATCAGTGGGGACAGGGGATCAGTGGCGACAGGGGATCAGTGGCGACAGGGGATCAGTGGCGACAGGGGATCAGTGGCGACAGGGGATCAGTGGCGACAGGGGATCAGTGGCGACAGGGGATCAGTGGCGACAGGGGATCAGTGGCGACAGGGGATCAGTGGCGACAGGGGATCAGTGGCGACAGGGGATCAGTGGCGACGGGATCAGTGGCGACAGGGGATCAGTGGCGACAGGGGATCAGTGGCGACAGGGGATCAGTGGCGACAGGGGATCAGTGGCGACAGGGGATCAGTGGCGACAGGGGATCAGTGGGGATCAGTGGTGACGGGATCAGTGGCGACAGGGGATCAGTGGCGACAGGGGATCAGTGGCGACAGGGGATCAGTGGCGACGGGGGATCAGTGGGGATCAGTGGCGACAGGGGATCAGTGGTGACTGGGGATCAGTGGCGACGGGATCAGTGGCGACAGGGGATCAGTGGCGACAGGGGATCAGTGGCGACAGGGGATCAGTGGCGACAGGGGATCAGTGGGGATCAGTGGCGACGGGATCAGTGGCGATAGGGGATCAGTGGCGACAGGGGATCAGTGGCGACGGGATCAGTGGCGACAGGGGATCAGTGGCGACAGGGGATCAGTGGGGATCAGTGGCGACAGGGGATCAGTGGCGACAGGGGATCAGTGGTGACAGGGGATCAGTGGCGACAGGGGATCAGTGGCGACAGGGGATCAGTGGCGACAGGGGATCAGTGGCGACAGGGGATCAGTGGCGACAGGGGATCAGTGGCGACAGGGATCAGTGGCGACAGGGGATCAGTGGCGACAGGGGATCAGTGGCGACAGGGGATCAGTGGCGACAGGGGATCAGTGGCGACAGGGATCAGTGGCGACAGGGGATCAGTGACGACGGGATCAGTGGCGACGGTATCAGTGGCGACAGGGATCAGTGGCGACAGGGATCAGTGGCGACAGGGGATCAGTGGCGACGGTATCAGTGGCGACGGTATCAGTGGCGACAGGGATCAGTGGCGACAGGGATCAGTGGCGACAGGGATCAGTGGCGACAGGGGATCAGTGGGGATCAGTGGCGACGGGATCAGTGGCGACGGGATCAGTGGCGACGGGATCAGTGGCGACAGGGGATCAGTGGCGACAGGGGATCAGTGGCGACAGGGGATCAGTGGCGACAGGGGATCAGTGGCGACAGGGGATCAGTGGGGATCAGGGGATCAGTGGGGATCAGTGGCGACAGGGGATCAGTGGCGACAGGGATCAGTGGGGATCAGTGGCGACGGTATCAGTGGCGACAGGGGATCAGTGGGGATCAGTGGCGACAGGGGATCAGTGGCGACAGGGATCAGTGGCGACAGGGGATCAGTGGCGACAGGGATCAGTGGCGACAGGGGATCAGTGGCGACAGGGATCAGTGGCGACAGGGGATCAGTGGGGATCAGTGGCGACGGGATCAGTGGCGACAGGGGATCAGTGGCGACAGGGGATCAGTGGGGATCAGTGGCGGCAGGGGATCAGTGGCGACAGGGGATCAGTGGCGACAGGGGATCAGTGGGGACAGGGGATCAGTGGGGACAGGGGATCAGTGGGGACAGGGGATCAGTGGGGACAGGGGATCAGTGGGGACAGGGGATCAGTGGGGACAGGGGATCAGTGGGGACAGGGGATCAGTGGGGACAGGGGATCAGTGGGGACAGGGGATCAGTGGGGACAGGGGATCAGTGGGGACAGGGGATCAGTGGGGACAGGGGATCAGTGGGGACAGGGGATCAGTGGGGACAGGGGATCAGTGGGGACAGGGGATCAGTGGGGACAGGGGATCAGTGGGGACAGGGGATCAGTGGGGACAGGGGATCAGTGGGGACAGGGGATCAGTGGGGACAGGGGATCAGTGGGGACAGGGGATCAGTGGGGACAGGGGGTCAGTGGGGACAGGGGATCAGTGGGGACAGGGGATCAGTGGGGACAGGGGATCAGTGGGGACAGGGGATCAGTGGGGACAGGGGATCAGTGGGGACAGGGGATCAGTGGGGACAGGGGATCAGTGGGGACAGGGGATCAGTGGGGACAGGGGATCAGTGGGGACAGGGGATCAGTGGCGACTGGGGATCAGTGGCGACTGGGGATCAGTGGCGACTGGGGATCAGTGGCGACTGGGGATCAGTGGCGACTGGGGATCAGTGGCGACTGGGGATCAGTGGCGACTGGGGATCAGTGGCGACAGGGAATCACTGGCTACCGGGGATTAGTGGCGACAGGGGATCAGTGGCGACAGGGGATCAGTGGCGACAGGGGATCAGTGGCGACAGGGGATCAGTGGCGACAGGGGATCAGTGGCGACAGGGGATCAGTGGCGACAGGGGATCAGTGGGAGATCAGTGGTGACAGGGGATCAGTGGCGACAGGGGATCAGTGGCGACAGGGGATCAGTGGCGACAGGGGATCAGTGGTGACGGGATCAGTGGCGACAGGGGATCAGTGGCGATCAGTGGCGACAGGGGATCAGTGGTGACAGGGGATCAGTGGCGACGGGATCAGTGGCGATCAGTGGCGACAGGGGATCAGTGGCGACAGGGGATCAGTGGCGATCAGTGGCGACAGGGGATCAGTGGCGACAGGGGATCAGTGGCGACAGGGGATCAGTGGCGACAGGGGGATCAGTGGCGACGGGGGATCAGTGGCGACAGGGGATCAGTGGCGACAGGGGATCAGTGGCGACGGGATCAGTGGCGACAGGGGATCAGTGGGGATCAGTGGCGACGGGATCAGTGGCGACAGGGATCAGTGGCGACAGGGGATCAGTGGCAACGGGATCAGTGGCGACAGGGGATCAGTGGGGATCAGTGGCGACGGGATCAGTGGCGACAGGGGATCAGTGGCGACTGGGGATCAGTGGCGACTGGGGATCAGTGGGGACAGGGGATCAGTGGGGACAGGGGATCAGTGGGGACAGGGGATCAGTGGGGACAGGGGATCAGTGGGGACAGGGGATCAGTGGGGACAGGGGATCAGTGGGGACAGGGGATCAGTGGGGACAGGGGATCAGTGGGGACAGGGGATCAGTGGGGACAGGGGATCAGTGGGGACAGGGGATCAGTGGGGACAGGGGATCAGTGGGGACAGGGGATCAGTGGGGACAGGGGATCAGTGGGGACAGGGGATCAGTGGGGACAGGGGATCAGTGGGGACAGGGGATCAGTGGGGACAGGGGATCAGTGGGGACAGGGGATCAGTGGGGACAGGGGATCAGTGGGGACAGGGGATCAGTGGGGACAGGGGATCAGTGGGGACAGGGGATCAGTGGGGACTGGGGATCAGTGGGGATCAGTGGCGACAGGGATCAGTGGGGATCAGTGGCGACAGGGATCAGTGGGGACAGGGGATCAGTCGGGATCAGTGGCGACAGGGAATCACTGGCTACCGGGGATTAGTGGCGACAGGGGATCAGTGGCGACAGGGGATCAGTGGCGACAGGGGATCAGTGGCGACAGGGGATCAGTGGCGACGGGGGATCAGTGGCGACGGGGGATCAGTGGCGACGGGGGATCAGTGGCGACGGGGGATCAGTGGCGACGGGGGATCAGTGGCGACGGGGGATCAGTGGCGACGGGGGATCAGTGGCGACGGGGGATCAGTGGCGACGGGGGATCAGTGGCGACAGGGGATCAGTGGCGACGGGATCAGTGGCGACAGGGGATCAGTGGGGATCAGTGGCGACAGGGATCAGTGGCGACAGGGATCAGTGGCGACAGGGGATCAGTGGCAACAGGGGATCAGTGGGAATCAGTGGCGACAGGGGATCAGTGGGGATCAGTGGCGACAGGGGATCAGTGGCGACAGGGGATCAGTGGCGACAGGGGATCAGTGGCGACAGGGGATCAGTGGCGACAGGGGATCAGTGGGGATCAGTGGGGACAGGGGATCAGTGGCGGCAGGGGATCAGTGGCGGCAGGGGATCAGTGGCGACAGGGGATCAGTGGGGACAGGGGATCAGTGGGGACAGGGGATCAGTGGGGACAGGGGATCAGTGGGGACAGGGGATCAGTGGGGACAGGGGATCAGTGGGGACAGGGGATCAGTGGGGACAGGGGATCAGTGGGGACAGGGGATCAGTGGGGACAGGGGATCAGTGGGGACAGGGGATCAGTGGGGACAGGGGATCAGTGGGGACAGGGGATCAGTGGGGACAGGGGATCAGTGGGGACAGGGGATCAGTGGGGACAGGGGATCAGTGGGGACAGGGGATCAGTGGGGACAGGGGATCAGTGGGGACAGGGGATCAGTGGGGACAGGGGATCAGTGGGGACAGGGGATCAGTGGGGACAGGGGATCAGTGGGGACAGGGGATCAGTGGGGACAGGGGATCAGTGGGGACAGGGGATCAGTGGGGACAGGGGATCAGTGGGGACAGGGGATCAGTGGGGACAGGGGATCAGTGGGGACAGGGGATCAGTGGGGACAGGGGATCAGTGGGGACAGGGGATCAGTGGGGACAGGGGATCAGTGGGGACAGGGGATCAGTGGGGACAGGGGATCAGTGGGGACAGGGGATCAGTGGGGACAGGGGATCAGTGGGGACAGGGGATCAGTGGGGACAGGGGATCAGTGGGGACAGGGGATCAGTGGGGACAGGGGATCAGTGGCGACAGGGGATCAGTGGGGACAGGGGATCAGTGGGGACAGGGGATCAGTGGGGACAGGGGATCAGTGGGGACAGGGGATCAGTGGGGACAGGGGATCAGTGGGGACAGGGGATCAGTGGGGACAGGGGATCAGTGGGGACAGGGGATCAGTGGGGACAGGGGATCAGTGGGGACAGGGGATCAGTGGGGACAGGGGATCAGTGGGGACAGGGGATCAGTGGGGACAGGGGATCAGTGGGGACTGGGGATCAGTGGCGACTGGGGATCAGTGGCGACTGGGGATCAGTGGCGACTGGGGATCAGTGGCGATCAGTGGCGACAGGGAATCACTGGCTACCGGGGATTAGTGGCGACAGGGGATCAGTGGCGACAGGGGATCAGTGGCGACAGGGGATCAGTGGCGACAGGGGATCAGTGGCGACAGGGGATCAGTGGGAGATCAGTGGCGACAGGGGATCAGTGGCGACAGGGGATCAGTGGCGACAGGGGATCAGTGGCGACAGGGGATCAGTGGCTACAGGGGATCAGTGGTGACGGGATCAGTGGCGACAGGGGATCAGTGGCGATCAGTGGCGACAGGGGATCAGTGGTGACAGGGGATCAGTGGCGACGGGATCAGTGGCGATCAGTGGCGACAGAGGATCAGTGGCGACAGGGGATCAGTGGCGATCAGTGGCGACAGGGGATCAGTGGCGACAGGGGATCAGTGGCGACAGGGGGATCAGTGGCGACGGGGGATCAGTGGCGACAGGGGATCAGTGGCGACAGGGGATCAGTGGCGACGGGATCAGTGGCGACAGGGGATCAGTGGGGATCAGTGGCGACGGGATCAGTGGCGACAGGGATCAGTGGCGACAGGGGATCAGTGGCAACGGGATCAGTGGCGACAGGGGATCAGTGGGGATCAGTGGCGACGGGATCAGTGGCGACAGGGGATCAGTGGCGACAGGGGATCAGTGGCGACTGGGGATCAGTGGCGACAGGGGATCAGTGGGGACAGGGGATCAGTGGGGACAGGGGATCAGTGGGGACAGGGGATCAGTGGGGACAGGGGATCAGTGGGGACAGGGGATCAGTGGGGACAGGGGATCAGTGGGGACAGGGGATCAGTGGGGACAGGGGATCAGTGGGGACAGGGGATCAGTGGGGACAGGGGATCAGTGGGGACAGGGGATCAGTGGGGACAGGGGATCAGTGGGGACAGGGGATCAGTGGGGACAGGGGATCAGTGGGGACAGGGGATCAGTGGGGACAGGGGATCAGTGGGGACAGGGGATCAGTGGGGACAGGGGATCAGTGGGGACAGGGGATCAGTGGGGACAGGGGATCAGTGGGGACAGGGGATCAGTGAGGACAGGGGATCAGTGAGGACAGGGGATCAGTGGGGACAGGGGATCAGTGGGGACAGGGGATCAGTGGGGACTGGGGATCAGTGGGGATCAGTGGCGACAGGGATCAGTGGGGATCAGTGGCGACAGGGATCAGTGGGGACAGGGGATCAGTCGGGATAAGTGGCGACAGGGAATCACTGGCTACCGGGGATTAGTGGCGACAGGGGATCAGTGGCGACAGGGGATCAGTGGCGACAGGGGATCAGTGGCGACAGGGGATCAGTGGCGACAGGGGATCAGTGGCGACAGGGGATCAGTGGCGACAGGGGATCAGTGGCGACAGGGGATCAGTGGCGACGGGATCAGTGGGGATCAGTGGCGACAGGGGATCAGTGGCGACAGGGGATCAGTGGTGACGGGATCAGTGGCGACAGGGGATCAGTGGCGACGGGGGATCAGTGGCGACGGGGGATCAGTGGCGACGGGGGATCAGTGGCGACGGGGGATCAGTGGCGACGGGGGATCAGTGGCGACGGGGGATCAGTGGCGAGGGGGGATCAGTGGCGACGGGGGATCAGTGGCGACGGGGGATCAGTGGCGACGGGGGATCAGTGGCGACGGGGGATCAGTGGCGACGGGGGATCAGTGGCGACGGGGGATCAGTGGCGACGGGGGATCAGTGGCGACGGGGGATCAGTGGCGACAGGGGATCAGTGGCGACGGGATCAGTGGCGACAGGGGATCAGTGGGGATCAGTGGCGACAGGGATCAGTGGCGACAGGGATCAGTGGCGACAGGGGATCAGTGGCGACAGGGGATCAGTGGGAATCAGTGGCGACAGGGGATCAGTGGGGATCAGTGGCGACAGGGGATCAGTGGCGACAGGGGATCAGTGGCGACAGGGGATCAGTGGCGACAGGGGATCAGTGGCGACAGGGGATCAGTGGGGACAGGGGATCAGTGGGGACAGGGGATCAGTGGCGGCAGGGGATCAGTGGCGACAGGGGATCAGTGGCGACAGGGGATCAGTGGCGACAGGGGATCAGTGGGGACAGGGGATCAGTGGGGACAGGGGATCAGTGGGGACAGGGGATCAGTGGGGACAGGGGATCAGTGGGGACAGGGGATCAGTGGGGACAGGGGATCAGTGGGGACAGGGGATCAGTGGGGACAGGGGATCAGTGGGGACAGGGGATCAGTGGGGACAGGGGATCAGTGGGGACAGGGGATCAGTGGGGACAGGGGATCAGTGGGGACAGGGGATCAGTGGGGACAGGGGATCAGTGGGGACAGGGGATCAGTGGGGACAGGGGATCAGTGGGGACAGGGGATCAGTGGGGACAGGGGATCAGTGGGGACAGGGGATCAGTGGGGACAGGGGATCAGTGGGGACAGGGGATCAGTGGGGACAGGGGATCAGTGGGGACAGGGGATCAGTGGGGACAGGGGATCAGTGGGGACAGGGGATCAGTGGGGACAGGGGATCAGTGGGGACAGGGGATCAGTGGGGACAGGGGATCAGTGGGGACAGGGGATCAGTGGGGACAGGGGATCAGTGGCGACGGGGGATCAGTGGCGACAGGGGATCAGTGGCGACGGGATCAGTGGCGACAGGGGATCAGTGGGGATCAGTGGCGACAGGGATCAGTGGCGACAGGGATCAGTGGCGACAGGGGATCAGTGGCGACAGGGGATCAGTGGGAATCAGTGGCGACAGGGGATCAGTGGGGATCAGTGGCGACAGGGGATCAGTGGCGACAGGGGATCAGTGGCGACAGGGGATCAGTGGCGACAGGGGATCAGTGGCGACAGGGGATCAGTGGGGACAGGGGATCAGTGGGGACAGGGGATCAGTGGCGGCAGGGGATCAGTGGCGACAGGGGATCAGTGGCGACAGGGGATCAGTGGCGACAGGGGATCAGTGGGGACAGGGGATCAGTGGGGACAGGGGATCAGTGGGGACAGGGGATCAGTGGGGACAGGGGATCAGTGGGGACAGGGGATCAGTGGGGACAGGGGATCAGTGGGGACAGGGGATCAGTGGGGACAGGGGATCAGTGGGGACAGGGGATCAGTGGGGACAGGGGATCAGTGGGGACAGGGGATCAGTGGGGACAGGGGATCAGTGGGGACAGGGGATCAGTGGGGACAGGGGATCAGTGGGGACAGGGGATCAGTGGGGACAGGGGATCAGTGGGGACAGGGGATCAGTGGGGACAGGGGATCAGTGGGGACAGGGATCAGTGGGGACAGGGGATCAGTGGGGACAGGGGATCAGTGGGGACAGGGGATCAGTGGGGACAGGGGATCAGTGGGGACAGGGGATCAGTGGCGACAGGGATCAGTGGGGACAGGGGATCAGTGGGGACAGGGGATCAGTGGGGACAGGGGATCAGTGGGGACAGGGGATCAGTGGGGACAGGGGATCAGTGGGGACAGGGGATCAGTGGGGACAGGGGATCAGTGGGGACAGGGGATCAGTGGGGACAGGGGATCAGTGGGGACAGGGGATCAGTGGGGACAGGGGATCAGTGGGGACAGGGGATCAGTGGGGACAGGGGATCAGTGGGACAGGGGATCAGTGGGGACAGGGGATCAGTGGGGACAGGGGATCAGTGGGGACAGGGGATCAGTGGGGACAGGGGATCAGTGGGGACAGGGGATCAGTGGCGACAGGGATCAGTGGCGACAGGGGATCAGTGGGGACAGGGGATCAGTGGGGACAGGGGATCAGTGGGGACAGGGGATCAGTGGGGACAGGGGATCAGTGGGGACAGGGGATCAGTGGGGACAGGGGATCAGTGGGGACAGGGGATCAGTGGGGACAGGGGATCAGTGGGGACAGGGGATCAGTGGGGACAGGGATCAGTGGGGACAGGGGATCAGTGGGGACAGGGGATCAGTGGGGACAGGGGATCAGTGGGGACAGGGGATCAGTGGGGACAGGGGATCAGTGGGGACAGGGGATCAGTGGGGACAGGGGATCAGTGGGGACAGGGGATCAGTGGGACAGGGGATCAGTGGGGACAGGGGATCAGTGGGGACAGGGGATCAGTGGGGACAGGGGATCAGTGGGGACAGGGGATCAGTGGGGACAGGGGATCAGTGGGGACAGGGGATCAGTGGGGACAGGGGATCAGTGGGGACAGGGGATCAGTGGGGACAGGGGATCAGTGGGGACAGGGGATCAGTGGGGACAGGGGATCAGTGGGGACAGGGGATCAGTGGGGACAGGGGATCAGTGGGGACAGGGGATCAGTGGGGACAGGGGATCAGTGGGGACAGGGGATCAGTGGGGACAGGGGATCAGTGGGGACAGGGGATCAGTGGGGACAGGGGATCAGTGGGGACAGGGGATCAGTGGGGACAGGGGATCAGTGGGGACAGGGGATCAGTGGGGACAGGGGATCAGTGGGGACAGGGGATCAGTGGGGACAGGGGATCAGTGGGGACAGGGGATCAGTGGGGACAGGGGATCAGTGGGGACAGGGGATCAGTGGGGACAGGGGATCAGTGGGGACAGGGGATCAGTGGGGACAGGGGATCAGTGGGGACAGGGATCAGTGGGGACAGGGGATCAGTGGGGACAGGGGATCAGTGGGGACAGGGGATCAGTGGGGACAGGGGATCAGTGGGGACAGGGGATCAGTGGGGACAGGGGATCAGTGGCGACAGGGGATCAGTGGGGACAGGGGATCAGTGGGGACAGGGGATCAGTGGGGACAGGGGATCAGTGGGGACAGGGGATCAGTGGGGACAGGGGATCAGTGGGGACAGGGGATCAGTGGGGACAGGGGATCAGTGGGGACAGGGGATCAGTGGGGACAGGGGATCAGTGGGGACAGGGGATCAGTGGGGACAGGGGATCAGTGGGGACAGGGGATCAGTGGGGACAGGGATCAGTGGGGACAGGGGATCAGTGGGGACAGGGGATCAGTGGGGACAGGGGATCAGTGGGGACAGGGGATCAGTGGGGACAGGGGATCAGTGGGGACAGGGGATCAGTGGGGACAGGGGATCTGTGGGGACAGGGGATCTGTGGGGACAGGGGATCAGTGGCGACAGGGATCAGTGGCGACAGGGGATCTGTGGGGACAGGGGATCAGTGGGGACGGGATCAGTGGGGACAGGGGATCAGTGGCGACGGGATCAGTGGCGACGGGATCAGTGGCGACAGGGGATCAGTGGCGACAGGGATCTGTGGGGACAGGGGATCTGTGGGGACAGGGGATCTGTGGGGATCAGAGGCGACAGGGATTAGTGGCGACGGGATCAGTGGCGACAGGGGATCAGTGGCGACAGGGGATCAGTGGCGACAGGGGATCAGTGGCGACAGGGGATCAGTCGGGATCAGTGGCGACAGGGAATCACTGGCTACCGGGGATTAGTGGCGACAGGGGATCAGTGGCGACAGGGGATCAGTGGCGACAGGGGATCAGTGGCGACAGGGGATCAGTGGTGACAGGGGATCAGTGGCGGCAGGGGATCAGTGGGGATCAGTGGCGGCAGGGGATCAGTGGGGATCAGTGGCGACAGGGGATCAGTGGCGACAGGGGATCAGTGGCGACGGGATCAGTGGCGACGGGGGATCAGTGGCGACAGGGGATCAGTGGCGACGGGGGATCAGTGGCGACAGGGGATCAATGGCGACAGGGGATCAGTCGTGACGGGATCAGTAGTGACAGGGGATTAGTGGCGCTGTGGAATTGTTGCTAGGCTAGTAATCCAGAGGCTAAGGATAATGCTCTGGTAACCATGGCAGATGGCGGAATGTAAATTTTGGGGCAGCATGGTGGTACTGTGGTTCGCACTCTGCCCTACAGCGCCAGTCACTCGGGTTCAATTCCGGTCTTGGGTGACTGTGTGGAGTTTGTACATTCTCGTGTCTGTGTGGGTTTCCTCCCACAGACCAGAGATGTGCAGGTCAGGTGGATTGGCCATGCTAAATTGCCCCGAAGGGTGGGGTTGCAGGAATAAGACAGGGGTTGGGCCTAGGTAGGGTGGTCTTTCAAAGGGTCGGTGCAGACTCGATGGGCCGAATGGCATCCTTCTGCACTGTAGGGATTCCATTCTGTGAAAACATCTGGAATTTAAAGTCTAAAGATGATCATGAAACCATTATTGTAAAAACCCACATGGCTCATTAATGTCCTCACCCGGTCTGGCCTACATGTGACTCCAGACCCACAGCAATGTTGTTGTCTCGCTCGTGTGCAACCACTACAAAGAAAACAAAAAGGACAGACCACCCAGCATCGATCTGAGCAGCAGAAACGACAATGGCAAACGTGACAGTCAAACATAGGCAAGGAAACTGCTGCGTTACCACATTCAGCAGACTACCTTCAGCAGATGAATCCTCCATGTTGAACACCACTTGGAAGAAGAACTGAGGATGGAGGTGAGGGAACCAACAAGAGGGAAAGCCTACTAGACCTCATCCCCACCTGTCTGCTGCGTTTGTCCATGAGGGTGAAACAAAATGAAAATCGCTTATTGTCACGAGTAGGCTTCAAATGAAGTTACTGTGAAAAGCCCCTAGTCGCCACATTCCGGCACCTGTTCGGGGAGGCTGGTACGGGAATTGAACCGTGCTGCTGGCCTGCCTTGGTCTGCTTTCAAAGCCAGCGATTTAGCCCAGTGTGCTAAACCAGCCCCTGTGCTAAACCAGTGTCGGTAGGAGTGACCACTGCACAGCCCTTGTGGAGACAAAGTCCGGTCTTCACATTGATGACCCCCTCCATCCCGTAAATGAATAAGACAACCAGTGGAAATGTTGCCTATTTTATATGTTAATCTGAGGACCCATCTGCCCCGTCAGGCAAAGATCCAACAGACACTGTCAAAGAAACCCCATCTGTTCCCATTATATCTTGAAAACCTCATCAAAATCACTCCTTAACCGTATAAATTTCAGAGATACAGCCCTACTTTGTGCAATCCCTCATAGTTTAAAAAAAAAATTTAGAGTACCCAATTAATTTTTTCCAATTAAGGGGAAATTTAGCGTGGCCAATCCACCTATCCTGCACATCTTTGGATTGTGGGGGTGAAACCCACACAAACAGAGGGAGAATGTGCAAACTCCACACGGACAGTGACCCAGAGCCGGGATCGAACCTGGGACCTCGGCGCCATGAGGCAGCAGTGTTAAACTCTCCTCATAATTTAACCCTTGGGGCCCAGGGATGATTCAGGTAAATCCACACTGCACATCCTCCAAGGCAATACATACTTCCCAAGGATTGGTGTCCAGAACTACTCGCAGTTACTCCTGGACTTTGTGTAGCTGAACCTTGACGTCTACCCACTTGTATTCTAACCCTCGAGATAAAAAAAACATAGGGCAGCACAGTAGCACAGTGCTTAGCACTGTGGCTTCACAGTGCTAGGGACCCAGGTTCGATTCCCCGCTGGGTCACTGTCTGTGCGGAATCTGCACGTTCTCCCTGTGTCTGCGTGGGTTTGCTCCGGGTGCTCCAGTTTCCTCTCACAGTCCAAAGACCTGCAGGTTAGGTGGATTGGCCATGACAAATTGCCCTTAGTGACTTAAAAGTTTAGGAGGGGTTATTGGGTTAGGGGGATAGGGTGGAAGTGAGGGTTTAAGTGGGTCAGTACAGACTCGACGGGCCGAATGGCCTCCTTCTGCACTGTATCTTCTATTCCATTTGACTTTCTGATGATTTTATTTTCCTGATCAGGATTTAGGTATCTGAAGTCCCAACTCTCTTTGGCTTTTTACCGTTTGGTAAATCCCCTGTTCGATCCTTTTTAGGTCCAAACGGGAAAACCGCAAATTGGTCCACATTGAAATCCATTTCTCGCTGTTTTACCCAATCGCTTAATTATCAATATCTCCTTTGTAATTATACCCTTCCATTTGCAATACCTGGCTTTGTGTTGTTGACAAATCTGGCTGTTGGATTCTATCTCATCAATATCATTTATAAATACAATGAATAGCTGAGGTCGAACACAAATCTTTGTGGGTCACCATTAGTAACATCCTGCCAGTTCGAATACCTGCCCATTATCCTACTCTGCCTCTTCCACATAGCCAATGTCCTGACCAGGTCAATAATCTGCCCTCAATTCCTTAAAGCTTCAACTTATTTAACAGTCCCTCTTGTAAGGGACTTTATCAAATGCCTTCTGAAAGTCCATGTAAAAATCATTCCTGTCCACTAATTTAATCACCTCTTCAAAAATGTTAGTTGTGTTTGTCAGGCTTAACCAAACCGTCGCAAATCACGATGGACTAAAACTCCGATTATCTACAAATAAATCACCATACTAAACTACTGTAATGTCTTAAAAAATAATCAGTCAGTGAGTCCTGGCTTGAGTGCATATCCTCATCCATGCATCAAACTCCTGTTAAAAGGTCTTTTAGAGAAAGGTAAAAATGAGTCCAGGAACTGATTTGTCCTACAGCTGAGGGAGTATAGCCTTTTCCCTGCCAGCATGCAATAGCAATATCAGACGGGGTGAGTCTCATTGTTCATGATACTCTTTACTTTAGTAAAGATTCTTTGAGAGCACAATGTTTCTACTTTTGGTCTAGTTCAAATTTCTCGCTCAAATCCAAAACAAATATGAAATATATGACAATAAAGTACCTTTAGCTCCCAACTATAGCTTATTAGTTTACTACCTGTTGTTGAGAATTTACTAGAGTTTATAAGAATAGTGACTTAACACCTTGGATATTTTCAGCTGACCAGAGAGAGACTGTGAATTTTCTAACAAACGAGCACTGTTACCCGCAATTAATTTCCGTATGAATCATTAAGTGAAATTGAATTCAGTTGAAATGTTAATATTCATGTGATTCCAGGGAAAGTTTGAAATTGCACACGAGTACAGATCACCAGAAAGCTGTGGCATCAAAACTGAAAGCATAGATGAGTTCACCAATTCTGTGAGTGAGCAGCAGAATGCAGTTCAAGAAATGGTAAGTGTGAGGGAGCTTGACAAATGGCTCTCCTCTGTGAGGCATAGCTAACATCATGTACTTCCAATCGGGGATTTGTCAGATTTGATCGTAGGTATCAGTTCATAGAACTGGACGTTGGAAAAGCCTGAGTTTTGCGTCCAGCGTTGGTGGTAGTTTCACCCAGGGGTTAGTGCTGATCATTTGTTATGGTAGTGAGCCGAGTGGAAGTTACTTCCAATAGGCAGCATGTTAGCACAATGGTTAGCACTGTTGCTTATCAGCTCCAGGGTCCCAGGTTCGATTTCCCGGCTTGGGTCACCGTTTGTGTGGAGTCTGCACATCCTCCCCGTGTCTGCGTGGGTTTCCTCCGGGTGCTCCAGTTTCCTCCCACAAGCCCCAAAAGACGGGCTGTTAGGTGAATTGGACATTCTGAATTCTCCCTCTGTGTACCCAAACAGGCGCCCGAATGTGGCGACGAGGGGATTTTCACAGTAACTTCATTGCAGTATTAATGTAAGCCTTCTTGTGACAATAATAAAGATTATTATAAATAACTGCTTCAACAACTAGCTGATGAAGTTTTGTGAAGTCATATTGAAGAAAATCTTCCTGTTTGGTGGGACTATGTGTGGATCAGCATCTCTTCAAGATAAATAACTTCTACATCTGTGGATTTCCTAATGACTTGGATTTGAAGACTGTAAAATAGGTTGAAGATTTTCTGTGTCGGAGACTGACTGAAACACTGATTTAATGCATCCTTCCTCCCGCTGCTCTCCAACCATTTGATCTACGCACCGCGTACAAAATACATCTGAGTCAAAGAATATTCACCAAATTTGCACATTAGCTATTTGCTGAACATTGACAGATAAACTTGCACTTTATTTTGACATGAGTTTTGAAAGTTTTTTCACAATAGTGTTTCATTATGGTCTCTGAGGTGGTTTAATGTTGGAGATATCAAAAGGGGGAAATGAAATCTGAGCCTGGTGAATAGTTGTGTTTTGTCTCTGCAGGTGATCGCCAACATAGCTGCCGCTCATAAACGGGAAAAGAAGAACGCAAAGAGGAAAGCCAGGAAAGGAATGGAGCTCTCTGCGGGAGAGGAGGTATTTCCCGGCAACATCGACCCCACAACTAAAAAGCCCAAGAAAAGCCACTTTCTTTCTTTCCAAATTGAAACAACTTTGTCCTCTGAGCACACTGTGAACAGTGGGATGGTGTGAAATGGCCTTTCTGCCAAGTATAATAATGCCAAGGAACTGAAGGAGAGAAATTGTTCAAATGAATCCTCCTTGGAATGTGATCTCATCAACGATGTAGATGAGGGCGAGGAAATCACAGCACTGCGCCCCAGCGCTGTGTGTCTGGCACAGAGCGGTCAAAATGCCAGCTGTGAAGTTGACTGTGAATCCGATTAAATCAACCTGCGTCGAAAGTACTTGATACACACACAGCATTAACCGTCAGATGCAAAACCCCCGTGGGCGCTGTTCATTGTTTGTGCTGAATTTGCTTTACAACTTGCACCATGTAAATATCTAACAGCTGTTCAACTCCATCATTGTACAATTATGAGGTGTGTGATTAAAAAGTGGTTCAGTAAATTTGCAGATTTACCCGTAATTGCTTCAGGATCTGAAATGATGCCCGACTTGGCTTAGAAATGGCACTGAAACCCTCCGATGTGAATCCTGAATGGTCCGGATCCACCTCAACCATTGTAAATCATCTGATCTTACTCTGCTGTGTTTAAAAGATGGAAAAGACACAGAGACCAGGCAGCTCGGGTTGTAAGGAGTATTTATTTAATCATCCTCACTGAGGAATAATGGTGCTGTTAATTGAACTTTACTTTTGACATCAAACAATCCAGGTCGTCAGTAGGGAGTGAAGGTCCCTGAATACAGTCCTAACCTCAGAAAGATGTTGCTATTGTGCTGGGTAGGAGCTTGGTGCCTGTCCCTCCTGGCCCCACCCAGGATCTATCCTAGTCAACCTCTTATTTCTCAACCACCAACTGTCCCCAATTGAAATTCTCTGAAAGCACAGGGTCAGTTCCCACATGGACACCGATGACACCCAGCTCTACCTCCCCACACCCTTCCCTGAATCCTCCATTGCCTCTATCAGACTGCTTATCTGACATCCAGTACTGAGGAGCAGAAATTCCCCTCCCCCCAACTAAATATTGGGAATAGTAAAACTATCATTGTTGATCCCTACCACAAACCTAGATGACGTTTCCATCCATGGCACCTGTATAGATCAATGCAGACTGCCGGCATCCTCGGTATCATATTTGACTCCGACCACATATCCGTACCACCATTGAGACTATATCCACCTCTGTAACACCGCCGAACGCTGCCTCTGCCTCATTCATTTGCTGCTTTTGCCACCTATGTCATCTCTAATCTTGCCACTCCAGAATAAACTCTGATCTTCCACCCTCCAGGAATCTCATCCACAACTCTGCTCCTAACTCTCAGCATGCTCTCTTCTCCTTTCTATCCTGTGCTCGCTAACCTCCACTGGCTTTTGGTCTTGATTTAAAAATTTGCAGACTTGTTTTCAGATCTCCCCCGTGGCCTCACCTCTCTACCTCTATAATCTCCAACAACCCGCTGAGCTCTCTGTACTGGCCTCTTATGGACCCATTTTTAATTGGAAGCTGAGCTGTCCGCTCTCAAATTCCTTCCCCAAACCCCTCCACCCCTCTATTCCCTTTTACGACTCCTTTGGCCAATATATTGATAATTTGTTCTAATATTCCACGTGGCACTTTCAGATTTTCTTTGCTAAGCGCCTCAGGACCTTTTACTAACTTAAAGATGTGTATTTCCTACACCAGCTACCCTGAGATCCCTCTGCATAAAGGTTGACAATTACCATCGTATTTGCTGCAGTTCTGGGTTTTAATCAGAATTGTGCAATTTATTAGTCACCAACCACAGGTTAATTGTATTTCTGATTCAGTGACAGTCATTTAGTCATGTGATTTCAGTGTTGTTCACATGCGTGTGTATGTGTCAGCTGTCAGTATGTTTGTATGTAAAATGATCAGATGAAAAGCAGAGTGAGAAGATTTTTGTATCTTTGAGTGTCTTATTTCCTTGGATCCTGAATGATAGATGTTTTTGTTCAGTAAATACCAGTCTGTGGAATACACGTTGCCTGCAGTTTGTTTGAGGTGTTCAATATTTAGTAGGTGCGGCTAAAACGGTTGTCTCCTGAAACACACCTGGGGTTAGTCAGCATTTTCTATTCAACAAGCACTCCTTCTAACTGATGTCCACTTGGAACCTCCTAAACGTATTTCACATTGAATCTATACATCCAACTTGGGTGGGGGGTACGGGGACGGAAAGTCGTCTCCTCGGGGAAAGGCCGGTATTCTGAACAGCTGCACCATTCAGTTCCTCTGGGAAGGGATATTTTACATAGCTGTAGCTATAACTGAGAAAGTCCATGAAGCCTGTCCCATCGTGGCATAACATGACTCCCCACCCCACCCAGCACATAGTCCCCACCCCACCCAGTCCATAGTCATCCAATCAGCAGAGAGAAGCAAAATACAAACCGAGGAAAATCCTTTCCTCAGTCCTCCCCCAGTCAAGCGAAAGCACATTCCGGCCGGAGAATCCCGTGAGAGCCTGCAGCGAGCCTTCCGACAGCGTCCGCGCCTCCCGGCATTTTCCGAAGTCACTCGAAACGTCAGAGTCGGATCACCGCTCCAAACGGGTGGGACCAAATAACCGTGGCAGAAGTCGGTTGTAAACCTATTTACGACTTACCTGCCCGGGATCCACTGGTCTCCCTCGATTCTCCGGCCTCCCCAGGGAGGCTGCAGCTCAGTGCTGGGTCCACACAAACATGGACCAGGCGGAACGGCACCTGGGGGGTCTCCCGGGCCATCGGACACACCTGGGTGGTCAGGGTCAGTGCAGGGTGGCTCCCTAGTCCTCCTCCTGGAACATGGGCACCTGGGCATTGCCAGGGTGGCACCGTCAAGGGCGAGGGGGCCATGCCCATGAAACAAGGGGGGGGGGTTTGAAGAGTGGGGGAGTGCTGGGCAGGTAAGTAGGGGCCTCCAGGAGGTTGGAAGCGATGGGTGGGAATGCTAGAAGGGAGGGCGTGCTGTATAGGAGCTTGGGGGGGGGGGGGGGGGGGGGGTGCCTGAAGATTGGATGACCCCATAGCAGGGTGTCCTCATTTGGTGGGTATGGGGTACTGTCATCGGCAGGTTCCCAGTACTACACACCACTGTTGCTGATTGATTAGCCTGAGAATTAGGGGATAGATCTGTCACTGGGGAGTTGAAAATCCCAGGGGGTGTATTGGGGGTGGGGTGGGATGCAGAGCTGCTCCGGGGGGGGGGGGGGGGGGAATGTGGTGGGTGGAGTGCAGAGCTGCTCCAGGGGTGTGTATTGGGGAGGGGGGTGGGGGGAGAGGGTGCAGAGCTGCTGGGGGGGGGGGGGGGGGGGGGGCAGGGCGGCTCCAGGTGGTGGATTGGGGAGGGTGGGGTGGAGAGCTGCCCCAGGGGGTGGATTGGGGAAGGTGGCGTGGAGAGCTGCCCCAGGGGGTGGATCTGCATAAAATAATACAGTATTGGTAATTTGGTGCAGAATGGGAGAAGGTGCTTTTTCCCGACTTTTGTTTTCTTCTGGCCTGTAACTGTTAATCTGCAGGGAGAGATCCAGAGAGCACCCTGGGACGGTGAGTGATTTTTATTACCTTTTCAAATTGTGTTGTTGAGGGAGGGGGGACTGTAAGTAACATCACAGTAAAGCTGTGACCTGATTGGCTGGTTGGGAATCTGTTAAATTTGGGGAAAAAAAATAATATTGCAAAAAGAAAATCTAATTGATTAACTAGATAGCGGAGTAACTAAACCTGAGGGCAGTGATCATATTTAGCATTTAATTTTACAGTAAAAACCATCTAGCGTCAGGGTTGTATAGTTAATTGTAACTCAATCTAAGAATATTTTAATTAATTAGTGCTTAACTCGCTCAACGGGGTGCAGTGCTCCAACTGTGAGATGTGGCAGATCTGTGACGCTTCCAGCGTTCCGGTCGACTACATCTGCAGAAAAGTGTGACCAATGGCAGCTCCTCACAGACCTCGTGGTTTGGTTGGAGCAACAATTGGATGCACTTAGGAGCATGCACGTGGCGGAAAGTGTCATAGATAGGAGTTATAGAGATGTGGTCACACCCAAGGTGCAGGCAGAGAAATGGGTGACCACCAGAAGGGGCAGGCAGTCAGTGCAGGAATCCCCTGTGGTTGTCCCCCTCTCGAACAGGCATACCCTTTTGGATACTGTCGGGGGGGGAATAGCCTATCAGGGGAAAACAGCAGCAGCCAGAGCAGTGGCACCACGGCTGGCTCTGATGTTCAGCTGGGAGGGTCAAAGCGCAGAAGAGCAATAGTCATAGGGGACTCGATAGTCAGGGGCACAGATAGGCACTTTTTTGGATGTGAAAGACTCCAGGATGGTATATTGCCTCCCTGGTGCCAGGATCCAGGATGTCTCAGAACGGGTAGCGGGCATCCTGAAGGGGGAGGGCAAACAGACAGAGGTTGTGGTACATATTGGTACTAACGGCATAGGCAGGAAGGGGGGATGAGGTCCTGGAGCAGGAGTTCAGGGAGCTAGGCAGAAGGTTAAAAGACAGGATCTCTAGGGTTGTAATCTCGGGATTACTCCCTGTGCCATGTGCTAGTGAGGCTAGAAATAGGAAGATAGAGCAGCGAAACACTTGGCTAAACTGCTGGTGTAGGAGGGATGGTTTCAGTTATCTGGACCACTGGGAGCTCTTCCGGGACAGGTGTGACCTGTATAAGAAGGACGGGTTACATCTAAACTGGAGAGGCATAAATATCCTGGCCGTGAGGTTTGCTAGTGCCACACGGGAGGGTTTAAACTAGTCTGGCAGGGGGGTGGGTACCGGAGCAATAGGTCAGAAGGTGAAAAGATTGAGGAAGAACTAGGGAATAGGGCCAATATGGCTCTGAGGAAGAGCAGACAGGGAGATGTTGCTGAAACAGTGGGACTGGTGGCCTGAAGTGCGTTTGTTTTAATGCAAGAAGTATAACAGGTAAGCCAGGTGAACTTAGAGCTTGGACTAGTACTTGGAACTATGATGTTGTTGCAATTACAGAGATCTGGTTGAGGGAAGGACAGGATTGGCAGCTAAACGTTCCAGGATTTAGATGTTTCAGGTGGGATAGAGGGGGGTGTAAAAGGGGTGGAGGAGTTGCGCTACTGGTTAGGGAGAATATCACAGCTGTACTACGGGAGGACACCTCGGAGGGTAGCGAGGCTATAGGGTAGAGATCCGGAACAAGAAGGGTGCAGTCACAATGTTGGGGTTTAGTACAGGTCACCCAACAGCCAGCGGCAGGAGATAGAGGAGCAGATAGGTAGACAGATTTTGGAAAGGAGTAAAAGCAACAGGGTTGTTGTGATGGGAGACTTTACTTCCCCAATATTAACTGAGACTCACTTAGTGCTCGGGGCTTGGACGGGGCAGAGTTTGTAAGGAGTACCCAAGAGGGCTTCTTAAAACTATATATAGATAATCCAACTAGGGAAGGGGCTGTACTGGACCTGGTATTGGGGAATGAGCCCGGCCAGGTGGTAGAGGTTTCAGTAGGGGAGCATTTCAGGAACAGTGACCACAATTCAGTAATTTTTAAAGTGCTGGTGGACAAGGATAAGAGCGGACCTAGGGTGAATGTGCTAAATTGGGGGGAAGGCTAATTATAACAATATTAGGCAGGAACTGAAGAACCTAGATTGTGGGAGGATGTTTGAGGGTAAATCAACATCTGACATGTGGGAGGCTTTCAAATGTCAGTTGAAAGGAATTCAGGACCGGCATGTTCCTGTGAGGAAGAAGGATAAATACGGCAAATTTCGGGAACCTTGGATAACGAGAGAGCCCTCGTCAAAACGGAAAAGGAGGCATTTGTCAGGGCTAGAAGGCTGGGAACAGATGAAGCCTGTGTGGAATATAAGGAAAGTAGGAAGGAACTTAAGCAAGGAGTCAGGAGGGCTAAAAGGGGTCACGAAAAGTCATTGGGAAATAGGGTTAAGGAAAATCCCAAGGCTTTTTACACTTGCATAAAAAGCAAGAGCGTAGCCAGGGAAAGGGCTGGCCCACTAAAGGACAGGCAAGGGAATCCATGTGTGGAACTAGAGGAAATGGGCGAGGTACTAAATGAATACTTTGCATCAGTATTCACCAAAGAGAAGAAATTGGTGGATGTTGAGTCTGGAGAGGGGTGTGTAGATAGCCTGGGGCACATTGAGATCCAAAAAGACGAGGTCCCCAGGGCCTGATTGAATCTACCCCAGAATACTGAAGGAGGCTAGAGAGGAAATTGCTGAGGCCTTGACAGAAATCTTTAGATCCTCACTATCTTCAGGTGATGTCCTGGCGGACTGGACAATAGCCAATGTTGTTCCTTTAAGAAGGGTAGCAAGAATAATCCAGGGAACTACAGGCTGGTGAGCCTTGTGTCAGTGGTAGGGAAATTACTGGAGAGAATTCTTCGAGACGGGATCTACTCCCATTTGGAAGCAAATGGACGCATTAGCGAGAGGCAGCACGGTTTTGTGAAGGGGAGGTGGTGTCTCACTAACTTGATAGAGGTTTTTTAGGAGGTCACAAAGATGATTGATGCAGGTAGGGCAGTGGATGTTGTCTATATGGACTTCAGTAAGGCCTTCGACAAGGTCCCTCATGGCAGACTGGTACAAAAGGTGAAGTCACACGGGATCAGGGGTGAGCTGGCAAGATGGATACAGAACTGGCTAGGTCATAGAAGGCAGGGAGTAGCAATGGAAGGGTGCTTTTCTGATTGGAGGGCTGTGAGTAGTGGTGTTCCGCAGGGATCAGTGCTGGGACCTTTGCTGTTCGTAGTATATATAAATGATTTGGAGGAAAATGTAACTGGTCTGATTAGTAAGTTTGCGGACGACACAAAGGTTGGTAGAATTGCGGATAGCGATGAGGACTGTCAGAGGATACAGCAGGATTTAGATCGTTTGGAGACTTTGGCGGCAAGGTGGCAGATAGAGTTTAATCTGGACAAATGTGAGGTAATGCATTTTGGAAGGTCTAATGCAGGTAGGGAATATACAGTGAATGGTAGAACCCTCAAGAGTATTGACAGTCAGAGAGATCTAGGTGTACAGGTCCACAGGTCACTGAAAGGGGCAACACAGGTGGAGCAGGTAGTCAAGAAGGCATACGGCATGCTTGCCTTCATTGGCTGGGTCATTGAGTATAAGAATTAGCAAGTCATGTTGCAGCTGTATAAAACCTTAGTTAGGCCACACTTGGAGTATACTGTTCAATTCTGGTCGCCACATTACCACAAGGATGTGGAGGCTTTAGAGAGGGTGAAGAATAGATTTCCCAGGATGTTGCCTGGTATGGAGGGCATTAGCTATGAGGAGAGGTTGAATAAACTCTGTTTGTTCTCACTGGAACGACAGAGGTCAAGGGGCGACCTGATAGAGGTCTACAAAATTATGAGGGGCATTGACAGAGTGGATAGTCAGGTTGAGGGTTTTTCTCAGGTAGAGGGGTCAGTTACTAAGGGGCATAGGTTAACAGTGCAAGGGGCAAGGTTTAAAGGAGATGTACGAGGTAAGTTTTTTACACAGAGGGTAGTGGGTGCCTGGAACTCGCTGCCGGAGGAGGTGGTGGAAGCAGGGACGATAGTGACTTTTAAGGGGCATCTTGACAAATATATGAATAGGATGGGAACAGAGGGATACGGATCCAGGAAGTGTAGAAGATTTTAGTTTAGACGGGCAGCATGGTCGGCACAGGCTTGGAGGGCTGAAGGGCCTGTTCCTGTGCTGTACTTTTCCTTGTTCTTTGATACAACTGTATTAATTAACATCTATTCATAGCATTTTATTGATTTAAAATGAAATAACAAATAAATGTGTTTTAAGTACACAGAAAATAGCATTTGAGTATGTTCACAGAAGAATCTCTACAGAGATGCAGAAGGAGGCCATTCGGCCCACCGTGTCTGTACAGACCCCCCGGAATGAGCACCCTACCCAGACGCACACCCCGACCCTATCCCCATAACCCCACCCAACCGTTTGGACACTAAGGGACAATTGATCATGGCCAATCCACCTAACCTGCACATCTTTGGACTGTGGGAGGAAACCGGAGCACCCGGAGGAAACCCACGCAGACACGGGGAGAACGTGCAGACTCTGCATAGACAGTCACCCGAGGCTGGAATTGAACCCGGGTCCCTGACGCTGTGAGGCAGCAGTGCTAACCACTGTGCCTCCATGACTCTAGTGCAACAAATTACAGTTAGTGTAAAAGAAAATTTGTTAGACCCGAGAGACAGATAGAGTTTGAAGATGTGTCTATTATTCCCATGGCAACCCTTTCAATTACAGCAGTAAGATGGATAGAGACTCAGGCTATTTGCTTGGTGAATTGCTGTGTTCGGCTCACACAGCTGTGCTGCTCCAGATCATAAATGCTGAACCGAGATTGGATAGCTGTCTGGAGCGCTCTTTCAACAATGAGAAGCTTTTACTCTTGGATTGTGTGAGATTAAACCTCTTTCCAAAAAAAAAAATACTCGCCTGACACTGGAGCCGCTTCTAATCCAATGATTATAGAATCATATCACAGCACAGAGGATGGCTATTCAGCCATCCTGCCTGTGCTATTGCCTCCACACTATTCCCATTCCCCCCTCCAGCCCTATATACTTTTACATTCTTCCTTTGGAAATGATTTATTCAATTCATTTTTAAATGGGATTCTGCTATGCTTCCTGTAGAGAACCATAACGTTTACACCATGCTGCCCATAAAAGCCGGTAGCACAGTGGTTAGCACTGTTGCTTCACAGCCCCAGGGTCCCAGGTTCGATTCCCGGCTTGGGTCACTGTGTGCGGAGTCTGCACGTTCTCCCCGTGTCTGTGTGGGTTTCCTCCGGGTGCTCCTGTTTCCTCCCACAAATTCCCAAAAAACGTGCCGTTAGGTGAATTAGACATTCTGAATTCTCCCTCTGTGACCCGAACAGGCGCCGGAATGTGGCGACTAGGGGATTTTCACAGTAACTTCATTGCAGTGTTAACATAAGCCTACTTGTGACACTAATAAAGATTATTAATAAAGATTATTAAAAGCAAATGCAATTAGTTCTCCAGTCAGCGGCCTCTCTGGGCAGCTGAGCAAATATTTCGAATCACCGTCGCTCTGAGCAGGGCCTGTACTTGCATGGGAAAACCCCATTGGATTTCAAGTCTACTTGCATGCCAAACAGGATTAGCAACAAGTTTTAGACAGAGCTAAGCAATTCCACAACCAATGGATCAGATCTAAGCTCTGCAGCCCTGCCACATCCAGCTGCGAATGGTGGTGGACAACTCTCTGGAGGAGGAGGCTCCACAAATATCCCCATCCTCAATGATGGAGGAATCCAGCACATCTGTGCAAAAGACAAGGCTGAGGCATTTGCAACAATCTTCAGTCAGAAATGCCAAGTGGATGATCCATCTCGGTCTCCTCCGGAGGTCCCAGCATCACAGATGTCAGTCTTCAGCCAATACGATTCACTCCACATTATTTGGAAGCAGCTGAAGACACTGGATACTGCAAAGGCTCTGGGCCCTGACAATATTCCAGCAATAATACTGAAGACTTGTGCTCCAGAACTTGTTGCTCCCCTAGCCAAGCTGTTCCAGTACAGCTATAACACTGGCATCTACCCAGCAATGTGGAGAATTACCCAGGTGTGTCCTGTACACAAGAAACAGAACAAATCCAACCCAGCCAATCACTGCTCTATCAGTCTACTCTCCATCATCAGCAAAGTGATGGAAGGGGTCATCAGCATTGTTATCAAGCGGCACTTACTCAGCAATAACCTGCTCACGGACACTCAGTTTGGGTTCCGCCAGGGTCACTCAGTTCCTGACCTCATTACAGCCTTGGTTCAAACATGGACAAAAGAGCTGAATGCCAGAGATGGAGTGAGAGTGACTAACCTTGACATTGGCAGCATTTGACCGAGTGTGGCATCAAGGAGCCCCAGGTAAACTGGAGTCGATGAGAATCAGGGGGAAAACTCTATGCTAATTGGAGTCATACCCGGCACAAAGGGAGATGGCTGTGGTGGTTGGAGGTCAATCATCTCAGCTCCAGGACATCACTGCAGGAGTTCCTCAGGAAGGTGACCTAGGCCCAACCATCATCAGCTGCTTCATCAAGGACCTCCCTTCCAGCATACGGTCAAAATTGGGAGTGTTCGCTGATGACTACACAAATTTCAGCATCATTCATGACTCCTCAGATACTGAAGCAGTCCATGCACAAACGCAGCAAGACCTGGACAATATCCAGGCTTGGGCTGACAAGTGGCAAGTTACATTCGCACCACACACGTGAAAGGCAATGATCATCTCCTCCAAGAGAGGATCTAACCATCGCCCCTTGACATTCAATGGGCGCTACCATCGCTGAATCCCCCACAATCAACATCCTGGGGGTTACCGTTGATCAGAAACTGAACTGGACTAGCCACACTAGCCATAAACAGCCACAGGGGCTGTTTAGCACACTGGGCTAAATCGCTGGCTTTGAAAGCAGACCAAGCAGGCCAGCAGCACGGTTCGATTCCCGTACCAGCCACCCCGAACAGGCGTCGGAATGTGGCGACTAGGGGCTTTTCACAGTAACTTCATTGAAGCCTACGCGTGACAATAAGCAATTTCATTTCATTTCATTTCATTAATACTGTGGCTACCAGGGCAGGTCAAAGGCTCGGAATCGTACGGCGAGTAACTCACCTCCTGACTCCCCAAAGCCTGTCCACCATCTACAAGGCACAAGTCAGGAGTGTAATGGAATACACTCCACTTGCCTGGATGAGCGCAGCTCCAATAACACTCAAAAAGTTCAACACCATCCAGGACAAAGCAGCCCCACTTGATTGCTTCTCCTTCCAAAAACATTCGAACCCTCCACCACCGATGAACAGTGGCAGCCGTGTGTACCATCTACAAGATGCACTGCAGTAACTCACCAAGGTTCCTTAGACAGCACCTTCCAAACCCACGGCCACTACCATCTAGATGGACAAGAGCAGCAGATACCTGGGAATCCCACCACCTGGAGGTTCCCCTCCAAGTCACTCACCACCCTGACTGGGAAATATATCGGCCGTTCCTTCACTGTCACTGGGGCAACATCCTGGAACTCCCTCCCTAACAGCAGAATGGGTGTACCTACACCTCAAGGACTGCAGCGGTTCAAGAAGGGAAGGCACCTTCTGATGGGCAATAAATGCTGATCTAACCAGCAACGCCCACATCCCGTAAATAAATTTTAAAAACACGTTCTGCCGCATAAACACAGGCAAACTCCAACAATTGACTTCCTCGTTCAAATTTCTTCCAACATTTCTTACAAGACAGGGAAAGAAAGGCAGTCATTTGAAATGAACAAAATAAGGGCAGCACGGTAGCATTGTGGATAGCACAATCACTTCACAGCGATTCTATAAATTCTACAAGTTCCCCATCAGCACGGGGAGGCACGGTAGCATTGTGGATAGCGCAATTGCTTCACAGCTCCAGGGTCCCAGGTTCGATTCCGGCTTGGGTCACTGTCTGTGTGGAGTCTGCACATCCTCCCAGTGTGTGCGTGCGTTTCCTCCGGGTGCTCCGGTTTCCTCCCACAGTCCAAAGATGTGCAGGTTAGGTGAATTGGCCATGATAAATTGCCCTTAGTGTCCAAAATTGCCCTTAGTGTTGGGTAGGGTTACTGGGTAATGGGGATAGGGTGGAGGTGTTGACCTTGGGTAGGGTGCTCTTTCCAAGAGCTAGTGCAGACTCGATGGGCCAAATGGCCTCCTTCTGCACTGTACTGTACACTCTATGATCAACATAAATATTATTAATAGCGTAGTTTATATATGGTGCCTGTACTCTACAACTTTAAAAATAATCTGAACAATCAAACTGCTTTTAAATAAAACTAAGCAATTTAGAAATCTCACCCTGGGCTCTGATCTACAACCTTGAGAGCAAATAATCTTAAAATATTGGGTGGAACCTGAGCCAAGACTAAAACTGTTTAGTAAATCTAATCCGAGAATACCTATAGTGCAGAAGGAAGCCATTCGGCCCATCAAGTCTGCACCGACCCTCCGAAAGAGTACCCTACCCAGGCCCAATCCCCACCCGTAACCCTATAGCACCACCTAACCTAACTTTTGGAGCAACTTAGCGTGGCCAATCCACGTAACCTGCACGTCTTTGGACTGCTGGAGCAAACTGGAGCACCCGGAGGAAACCCACACAGGCACGGGGAGAACGTGCAGACTCCGCACAGTCACCCAAGGGCAGAATTGAACCCGGGTCCCTGGCTCTGCGAGGCAGCAGTGCTAACCACTGTGCTACTGTGCCACCCATAATCTCAGAATTCACTGTCAATTAAACTCCGAATGACTATTCAGATTGTGGTTATTTTGCAACAAATAGACTTGTGGCTGGAACGCCACCTCAGGAGTATAATCAGGTCTCTATTTTGTGCCGTACTGCTTTGCCCGTGTAATACAGTGAATTATCAAACTTATCAAAGCTGGACAGCAAAGTGCGCAGCTGTCAGAGGGCCAGAAGCGAAGGGTTGTTATAGCTCCTGGATTGAAATGAAAATCGCTTATTGCCACAAGTAGGCTTCAAATGAAGTTACTGTGAAAAGCCCCTAGTCGCCACATTCCGGCGCCTGTTCAGGGAGGCTGGTACGGGAATTGAACCCGCGCTGCTGGCCTGCCTTGGTCTGCTTTAAAAGCCAGCTAGTGAGTGCACTGGATGATGAAATGTAATATAAGCAAACACATGAAGCTGAGATATGCTGTAAGACTCAATGTATTCCGCACAAAATACAATTATCTGAAATTAAAGTTGTTTTTGGACACTGAAGATTGCAGATCAGTTTCTAAGTAGAACTCACACGGATAACACTGACAGTAGAGGAAAGAAAACAACCTATATTTATATAGCGTCTTTCATAGGGCTGTGGAGTATAGAAGCAGGAGCAGTCCATGAGGCCCTTGGACCCTGCTCCACCATTCAATATTGTGACATTATGTGGAATGTCTGGCACATTAAGAGTTAATGTGATACTGTATTCTACCACCAGATGGAGCTGGGGAGCAGACCTATAAAAGGGACTTCTAGGAGAGAGTGGGTAGAGAAGGTGAGAGCAGGTTAGAGGGACAAGGAGCAGAGTAGATTACAATTTAAGATAGTGTGCATGAGACAAGTGTTAGTATAGTGTGGATTGTAGTTTAGTTAGAATATTGCTCGCTTTAGGAATAGTGTTTGAACTGTATGATAAATAGTGGAATAAATGTAGCTTTGTTTATTTGACATAGCTTTTTGTGGTCTTTGTGTCTGAGTATAAGCAACACAAAGAACACGACAAATATGATCAAATATCTCAAAGCCAGGTGCTGTCCCCATAGTCTTCGAGGCCCTTCATGTCTAGAAATCTATTTCCTTCTTCGATATATGAAGTGAGTCGGCCCCCACAGCCTCCTTTGGTGGAGAATTCCACAGGTTCACCCCCCTCCGAGTAAAGACGTTTCTCCTCATCTCAGTTCGAAATGGCCCACCCTACCCCGTACCCCGAGATGGAGACCCCTTGTTCTAGAACCTGAATCACCGTCTCCTGGTGACTGATCGAGACTAATCCAAACTGTGGTAATGTTGCACTGAATGGAGTCACATTGGGATCCTCCAACCACCCAAACCAAACAGCAAAGGAACATCTGACCACATGGATTCCAGAAAATGGACATTGTAAATATTTATCTAGTCCCATGTTGAGTACGATTGTTTCTTTTTCCTTTAGCAACAGCCTGTGTAGAGGGACAATATTAAAAAAAGCACATCTCTAATCTGCACGAGCAGGAACTATAGGTGCTGCTAATCCCTTCAATACTCCAGGTCCAGTGAGCAGCATTCAAGGTAAAGAAGCACAGAGCCATCCACAGAGCAGTGCACCATTTGAGCACTGTGGAAAAATCACAGAAACAAATCATCTTTGACAATGGCACAATGATGGAACAAGACATGCTCAGGCAATTAACGAAGAAAGGAATCCTGTACATTAGGCTAGTGCAACGAAGGGCACCTGGATGGAAGACTATTTAACTGTGAATCATTCACAGTGTGCTGGATTCTCCGCAGCCCCGCTCCAAAATTGCGTTTGGCGTGGGGGGCGGAGAATCGAATTTCACGCCGAAATTGGGCCGAGTGCCGGTCCGGCGATTCTGCGGGAGCCGAGCATCAGCGTGTTTGTGGAGTACTCCGCGCGGCTGGGGGCCCCATTGCCAGAGGCCTGCCCAGCGATCCTCTGCTCCCAACCGGCCGAGTTCCCGACGGCGTGGTTCTAACCACCTATCACCGTTTGGGAAGCTAATGTGGCAGCTGCGGACTCAGTCCGCGGCCGCCCTGGTGGGGGGCGGGGGGATGACACACATTATAGGTGGCCGGGGGACAGATCGGCGGGGTCAGATCTTCGGGCGCGCGGCTGATTGGCGGGGGTGGGGCCTACATTCTCCATCTGCCTCTGCGGTCCGAGTCCGCCGTGGCGCTCGACTCTGCTGCTGGAGGCCACCGCCGTGCGCCTGCGTGGACTCAAAACCGGAAGTGAGGGGGCCCGTAGCCACATCTAAAGCTGCGTGAATCACTCTGGGTCCCTGCTAGCCCTCTGCATGTCAGTGAATCGGCTCCTCTTTTTCCACGGAGTCTTGAGAGTGAAACGCCAGCGTTTTTATGCCGGCGAGGGGACATAGTCCCATTTTGGGAGAATGCAGCCCGCAGCAACAGGAGAGCAGCAGTCAGTCAGTACAGCAATAACTCTGAACAATAAACCCTCTGACAGCCACATACACACTGAATCAGTGAATTATCCAATTACATGCGGCCAACTCAGTGTATGCATCATCTGCAGGGTGAGCACCGCAAAACATAGTAACTCACAGCCTCAGTTCAGATTGATTCTCGAATCATACAAATTAAAGAGAGAAACCTGTGTTTTCATTTCACCGTTCATCAGAAGGTTCGAGCAAGATACTGCTTTTACTTTCTCTAACAAAGCATTTTCAAACACGGTTTGATCCATTTTAATTTCATTGTTTCCCCCACAGCAAGGAGGGGTTGATGTGCTGCTAGTGCGGTTGTGACACAGTTGGCCACCAGCAGCTGCAGTTGTAATATGTGGCAAGCTAGCCTTCAATTGGCTTTACTCCTCGGATGAAAACGACACTTTACACTTCACACGACGTATCGCCCAGTATCTGGGCACGTTTCCAAATTTAACAGTTGTGTATTTGTGAATGAAAGCTGGGCATCTATCATTCCAACACTGAGCACAGTGTGATTCCCACACCCAGGACAGTGTGATTCCCACACCCAGCACAGTGTGATTCCCACACCCAGCACAGTGTGATTCCCACACCCAGCACAGTGTGATTCCCACACCCAGCACAGTGTGATTCCCACACCCAGCACAGTGTGATTCCCACACCCAGCACAGTGTGATTCCCACACCCAGCACAGTGTGATTCCCACACCCAGCACATTGTGATTCCCACACCCAGCACAGTGTGATTCCCACACCCAGCACAGTGTGATTCCCACACCCAGCACAGTGTGATTCCCACACCCAGCACAGTGTGATTCCCACACCCAGCACAGTGTGATTCCCACACCCAGCACAGTGTGATTCCCACACCCAGCACAGTGTGATTCCCACACCCAGCACAGTGTGATTCCCACACCCAGCACAGTGTGATTCCCACACCCAGCACAGTGTGATTCCCACACCCAGGACAGTGTGATTCCCACACCCAGCACAGTGTGATTCCAACACCCAGCACAGTGTGATTCCCACACCCAGGACAGTGTGATTCCCACACCCAGCACAGTGTGATTCTCACACCCAGCACAGTGTGATTCCCACACCCAGGACAGTGTGATTCCCACACCCAGCACAGTGTGATTCCCACACCCAGCACATTGTGATTCCCACACCCAGCACAGTGTGATTCCCACACCCAGCACAGTGTGATTCCCACACCCAGCACAGTGTGATTCCCACACCCAGGACAGTGTGATTCCCACACCCAGCACAGTGTGATTCCCACACCCAGCACAGTGTGATTCCCACACCCAGCACAGTGTGATTCCCACACCCAGCACAGTGTGATTCCCACACCCAGCACAGTGTGATTCCCACACCCAGCGCAGTGTGATTCCAACACCCAGCACAGTGTGATTCCAACACCCAGCACAGTGTGATTCCCACACCCAGCACAGTGTGATTCTCACACCCAGCACAGTGTGATTCCCACACCCAGCACAGTGTGATTCCAACACCCAGCACAGTGTGATTCCCACACCCAGCACAGTGTGATTCCCACACCCAGCACAGTGTGATTCCCACACCCAGCACAGTGTGATTCCCACACCCAGCACAGTGTGATTCCAACACCCAGCACAGTGTGATTCCCACACCCAGCACAGTGTGATTCCCACACCCAGCACAGTGTGATTCTCACACCCAGCACAGTGTGATTCCCACACCCAGCACAATGTGATTCCAACACCCAGCACAGTGTGATTCCCACACCCAGCACAGTGTGATTCCCACACCCAGCACAGTGTGATTCCCACACCCAGCACAGTGTGATTCCCACACCCAGCAGAGGCACAGTGTGATTCCAACATAATTTTATTCCCGCTGCAGAAATTGTGTACACAATCCTCTCTAACTTTAAGATTCTCAGCACAGATTCGAAAATGAAAAATGAAATGAAATGAAAATCGCTTATTGTCACGAGTAGGCTTCAATGAAGTTACTGTGAAAAGCTCCTAGTCGCCACATTCCGGCGCCTGTTCGGGGAGGCTGTTAACGGAATGGGTAATATGGGTATGGCTGTTATGGGTTCTCTTAGTTATTCATCTAAAATACATATCTGATAGATTAATCTTGGGGGGACGTCTGGTGGCTCCTCTGAGCGTCTCTGGTTTTTGGAGTTTGGGGCAGCACGGTAGCATTGTGGATACCATTGTTGCTCCACAGCTCCAGGGTACCAGGTTTGATTTCCGGCTTGGGTCACTGTCTGTGTGGAGTCTGCACGTTCTCACTGTGTCTGCATTGGTTTCCTCCGGGTGCTCCGGTTTCCTCCCACAGTCCAAAGATATGCAGGTTAGGTGGATTGGCCATGCTAAATTGTCATTAATATCCACAAAAGGTTAGATGGAGTTACTGGATTGCGGGGATTGGGCTTAGTTAGGGTGCTCTTTCCATGGGCCGTGCAGACTCGATGGGCCAAATGGACTCCTTCTGCACTGTAAATTGTATAATCTATGACTTTGGTGCTAGGTTTCAGGGGTAGTTTTTGGATCAGTTGGTGTGGGAAGGTATTCGGAGATTGGGGAATGTCAAAGTCCCAGAAGAAAGGTGCTGGAAAGAAGGGGGCGAGCGAAAGTCCGCCGGTGAATATCGCTGTGAGTCCCACAGGGTGAAAGATGGTGGGGGCTGGGTCGTCAGGTGGGGCCACTCCCCTCACAATGGAAACTCTGACTGAGGTGTTGTAGGTGGAGTTTGAGAGGCTGTTTGCCAAACATTTTGAGGTGCTTTAGAGGGAGATACGGCTTCACTTAAACAGTGGGCGCAAGAGGTGATTGCTCCGATAAAGTTGGTAGTGATGAAGACGTCGGTCGAGGTGCGGGAGCAAGGAGAGAAGTTGAAGGGTTGGAGGAGGCACGGTCGCTGTACAGTGACCAGTTCACCACAATGGGTGAGGAGCTGTCGAGGGTGGTGGAGGTCAACAAAGGGCTCAGAGTTAAGGTGGAGGACCTGGAGACCAGGGCGAGGATCGTGGGCCTGCCTGAGGGAGTGGAGGGCCCGAGGCCGACCGAGGACTTTGCAAAGATGTTTGTTGAGTTTATGGGTGAGGGGGGAGAACCCTTCCACTATGGGTTGGACAGGGCACACAGGCCGAAGATTCGAGCGAACGTGCCAAGGACGGTTCTAGTCTACTCCCACAGCTACCTTGTGATGGGGGGGGGGGGTCGATGGTAACAAAAGGGTGGAATGGATCCGGCCAGATGGACGTGGCCTGGGGTAAGGGTGATGGCAGATAGGACGGGACTGGTGAAGAGACGGAGAGTTTTTCCACATTTTAAATGAAAAAATGAATTGAAATGAAAATTGCTTTTTGTCACAAGTAGGCTTCAAATGAAGTTACTGTGAAAAGCCCCTAGTCGCCACATTCCGGCGCCTGTTCGGAAAAGTTTAAAAGTTGATGTGGTGATGCTGCAGGAGACCCACCTGAGGGTGAAGGACCAGATGAGGCTGAGGAAGGGGTGGGTGATCCAGGTGCTTCTTTCGGGGTTTGACAGTAGGACTCGATGGTTGACGATATTGAAAATGAAAATGAAAAATGAAAATCGTTTATTGTCACGAGTAGGCTTCAATGAAGTTACTGTGAAACGCCCCTAGTCGCCACATTCCGGCGCCTGTCCGGGGAGGCTGGTACGGGAATCGAACCGTGCTGCTGGCCTGCTTGGTCTGCTTTAAAAGCCAGCGATTTAGCTCAGTGAGCTAAACCAGCCCCTATTGGTGGGTAAACAGGTGAGGTTGCAGATGATGAAGGTGGTGGCAGATCAAGGGGACAGGTACGTGATTGAGATGTTGGAGGGGAGATGTTTGGTGGGCAGAACGGTGGCACAGTGGTTAGCACTGTTGCTTCACAGCGTCAGGGTCCCAAGTTCGATTCCCGGCTGGGTCACTGTCTGTGCAGAGTCTGCACGTTCTCCCCGTGTCTGCGTGGGTTTCCTCCGGGTGCTCCGGTTTCCTCTCACAGTCCAAAGCCATGCACGTTAAGTGGATTGGCCATGTTAAATTGCCCTTAGTGTCCAAAAAAAGGTTAGGAGGGGCTATTGGGTCACGGGGAAAAGTGAGGGCTTAAGTGGGAAGGTGCAGACTCAATGGGCCAAATGGCCTCCTTCTGCACTGTCTGTTCTATGTTCTATGAGATTGGTGGTGTTGGTAAGTGTATATGCCCCCAATTGGGATGTTGTGGGGGGGGGGGGGGTTATTGGAACCAAGGGTGGACAGGTCCCAGCTGCGCCCACTGACCCCATCGGGGGGGGGGGGGGGGGGGGGTGGAGGCATTGGCCGGGCTCATGAGGGAGATGGGGGGTTGGGGGGTTGGGGGGGGGGGGGGGCAGGGTTGCCCCATGGAGAATTTTACACCCGAGAGACTGAGGGATCGGCAGTATTTGTTTCTCTCCCGTGTACAAGGGGCGGGATTCTCTAAGGGGCGTGAAAACTGGCACCAACGACACTGGCATCAACAGTCCCAGAAAGTGAGGAATTCTCCCCTTTCTAGGGAGCGAAGTTGTGGCCGGAGTGATCCCCGCAGCTCCAGCCGACTCGGAACGGCCTGCAGGAGTCCGCGCATGCGCAGAACGGACGGCATATTTCCGCGCACACGTGGAGGGGTTCCCTTCTCCGCACCGCCCCCCGGGCAATACGGCGGAGCCCTACAGGGGCCTGGTGTGGAATTAAGTAGGTCCCCATGGAACCAGCCCGCCCGCCGATGGGTAGGCCCTGATCGGGGGCCAGGCCACCATGGCCCCCCCCCCTCCCCCCGGGTCAGATTCCCCTGTCCCCCCTCCAGGACGGCCCCCGCACACTCACCTTCCAGGTCCCGCCGTGTGGGAGGTGAGTAATCCACGTCGGCGGGACCCGGCTAAACTCGTCGGCCACTCGGCCCATTGACGCCCGGAGAATCGCCCGGGAAGGGGGGGGGGGGGGTGGGGGGGGGGGGGGGGTGATTGTGGTGGATAAAGGCACTGTTGGCTGGCTGGAGTTAAGAGGGCCGAATATTCGGCAATTATGGTTTCGGATCACGTTCCGCGTCGGGTGGACGTGGTATTGGCGAAGGGGGCAGCCCAGAGGCCGGGGTGAAGGATGGATGTGGGGTTATTCGTGGATCGGAGCTTCTGTGACAAGATAGGGAAGGCGATTGAGGAGTATGTGCATTTGAATTGCACGGGGGAGCAATGAGAAGCATCGATAAGGTAGATAGTCAACATCTTTTCCCAAAGGTAGAGGAGTCTACAACGAGAGGGCATAGGTTTAAGATGAGAGGGGAGAGATGCAAAAGAGACCAGAGGGGAAGTTTCTTCACACAGAGAGTGGTGAGCATCTGGAACGGGCTGGCAGAGGCAGTGGTAGAGGCGGGTACAATTTGGGACGAGCTTAGTGATAGAAACTGGGCGGCTGAAGGGAACATTCCTGCCTGGCGATTGTCGCGCGATGTCCGTTCATCTGTTGTTGCAGCGTCTGCAGTGTAACGTGGATCAGAGCAACCCGTGGTGTTGCTCGCAGTGTAGCTGCTGGTAGAATGTGTCTTTGTTGTCCATATAGTCAGCCCAATCACGGGGAGGGGGTCGGGGACGGGGGTGGGGCGTCATGGGGCAGCCTACTGCTGCTGCTAACCCGTGCCCGACTACTGGGTCCTCTTGGTTGGGGGAAGCTGCTGTGGTGGTCTGTGTCTCGGCGGTAATGGTCCCTCCATCGGGGGCCGTGTCACTTTCAGTCTCGTCAGGGCCAAACAACGTTTGGTCAGGCAGCCCAGGTTCCGGAGCGCCATGCCTTGGAGTTTCTGGACTCCTTGTTCAACACTTTCATGGGAAATACCCATCTTGACTGCCTGCTGCAAATCCAGGTGGGTCTCCGCTCGGAGTTTTCGCTGCGTTGTCGTGTCGTGGATTCCACAGACCAAATGGTCTCTCAGAGCTTCATTCAATGTTACCCCAAACTCTCAGGTTTCGACCAGTTTACGCAATCAGACCAGGAAATCGTTAGTAGGTTCTCCCTGGGCCTGGGAGGCTGTATGAAACCTGAAATGGCAGACGATTATAGGAGGCTTGGGGTTTAAATGTTCCCCTATAAGGGCCAATAAGGTGGTGAAAGATCACGTTTCTGGTGCCTCTGGGTAGGTCAAACTCTTTATGATACTGTAGGTCGGCCTGCCATAAGCCGTGAGTGGTATTACCGTTTGGCATTTGTCTCCAATGATTGCATTGGTCCGAAAAAATTACTTCATGTGTTTGATGTACTGCCCCCAATCATCTGTACTTGAATCGTAAGGCTCCAATTTGCCAATGTGGAGCATCTCTGTTGGTGGGTTTATACCTCCTGAGGCCTAAACAAAGTGGTCCGGGTACCCGGCACTCGACGCCGTTGGCAGCTTCATTTAACCCTCATCGCCAGTGTACAATCCCGACAGAGTGAACACACTTGAGATGGTAGGTAGGATGCAATAAATACTAGTTTAGTCACAATGCACAAATTCTCTCCACTCCCCAAATGGTTTTTATACTACGAGGGCTCCCCCCGTTCAAGGGGAATCTGCACCCCATTACCGGGGAAGTTTGTATTCCGCGGAGGTCACGCGGAACCGGATGGTCCACACCCTGTGACCTCTGTGGTGGCTGTTACACATAGCCTAATTGGCATGTGAGGGGATCCAATTCATTTATTTACCTGAGGTGTGTTTAAAAGTCTACTTAAAGGAAGAACATGCTTTGATGCAGCACCTTAAACATCATCAGAATGGCCCAAAACACTTTGAAATCAATAAGTCATTTTTGAAGTGCAGTCAACTGTTGTTATGCAGAGAAATACAGCAAGCAATCTCCACACAGCAAGGCCCCCCATAAAATATGATCACAGTCTGTTTTGCTGATGTTGTTCAAGGAAAGAGATGACCCAGAAAACTTGAGACAATTCTGTTATTTCTCAAAAGTTCAGATGGGCCTTAAAAAGACAGCACCTTTGATATTGCAAAGCATCGGGGTCAGTTTATTCCATTTGTTGTTCATAAATTTATGAATATATTAACATTCTTTCTGTAAATTATGTTGTAATGAATGGAAATGACAAAGATCTAACGTACGTTACGTTTACACAATGGCCAACGATCATTGTGCTTGACCGTTATTTGACACACTCCTATCTCAGAGCAAGAGTCCAACAGAAAACCTTATCTTTGGGTCCAGTAGCTGAACTGTGTACTGGTGAAACTTGTGGGAGAGGGGTGTAAATCTGCTGACAGACCGCTCTGTCAGCCTGAAGCTGCATGACAGTCTCTGACACAGAGATCCATCAATCACATCTTCCAAAGGTTATTGTTTGCTTGTTCTGGACTTCCCAACTAGAGAAAACTGTTTTCCTCACATCGACCCTTCAATTTAGCAGAGACTTAGAAGCGGCCTGATAGTTTTTTATAACATAATAATAACTTCCTCAGAGTGGTAATCTCCGCTGGATTGCCACTCTCGATGGATTTACCCATTTCGGGATTCCGAAGACCCTGGTCGAGATTCTCCGAGCCTCCACGCCGAAATCACGATCGGAGCTGGGGTGGAGAATGGGCGTCAGACCCGAAATCCAGCCCGTCACCGCTCCCGGGATTCTCCGGTCCCCGGAGAATCGCCGCGAATCGCGCATGGTCTACGCGCTGTGGGTCGGGGGCCATTGACAGAGGCCCCCACAGCGATTCTCCAAGTGTAACTGGCTGTATTCCCGACGACGTGGTTCTCTCATGGCCCTACCCGTTGGGAACTCGGCGTGGTGGTTGCGGACCAGAGAGGGGGATTGAATTCAGGCTGGAGGGGGCGAGGTTGAACTGGAGAGGGTGGGGTATCAGACTGCGGAGGGGGGGGGATCAGTCTGGGAGGGGGGGTTTGGACTGGAGGATGGGGATCAGTCAGGAGATGGAGGGGATTGGACCAAGTGTGGGATCAGACCAGGTAATCCCGGGAGCGGGAGCGGGGGAGGTAGCCTGGTGGGTCCCTTGGGGGATTGTGTGTGTCTGGGGATGTCTCAAGCGAGGCTGGATCTGGGTTTTTCAAATAGTTAATCTCTAGTTACAAGTGAATATTTTTCCTCTAATTATTTCAGAGTAACTATTAGGGAAAAACTGGCTGAACTATCTGAAGTTAGTGATTTAAATCACTTCTGGAGGATGGTTCCCAGCCCAGAGCAATTGCCCAGGGGAAGTTAACACTTTTGGTCAACTTACAAGTAAACCCTTATATGGTAAATTCCTAGAGGTCCCAGCGCATCATAGGGGCACCCCGAAATGTGACACTGGGAAATCAGAAAGTTATGGGAAGGGCTGGATAGTGTCCCTCTTGTACTGGTAGAGTATAACAATTTAGCAGATTGGGGATGAAGAGGGGGCATGAGTTTAAATATTGTTGGAGTAGATATGGACTGGATGTTGGGGATGTCTTTCTTCCGCAGAGAACAGTGAGTCTGTGGAATTGTTGCTAGTGTGGTGGGTGCTGACTCTCCCAAGTGCCTTTATAGAGAACACTATGTCTATGTAAATAAATAATCAGCAATCGGTGTTAAATCCAATATTTGTGCATTGAGGAAAGAATGAGTCTGAAGCCAGCCTGTACCTTAAGACAGATTTATGTGTAGAGTAAAGACACAGGGCTGGATTTTCTGCGCCCCGACGCTGAAATCGTGGCAGGCGGCAGGGCGGAGAATCCATTTTGTTGCACGGAATTGGGACCGCGATTCTCCGGGCCCCGAAAGGCGGCGTACTCTCCGAGTACTGTACACTGCGCCACATATCGCCTACCTGCACCCATTGCTGGAGGCCCGCCCTGCCATTCTCCGCCCCTGGCCGGCCTGAGTCCCGATGGCGTGGAACTAATATGGTCCTGCCAGTCGGGAAAGTAGCGTGGCGGCTGCGGACTCAGGCTACGGCCGCCCTGGTCGGGGGCAGGCCAATTGGAGGGCAGGGGGTGGCCTTAAACGCGGCCGGGCAATATTTGGGCGGGCGGTCAGGGTCGGGCGCACAGCCGATCGGGGGTGGGGGGGGTCTATTTTTAATGTCCAGATCCGCGGTCCATGGAGAACAGCGCGGTCGCTGGAGGCTGCCGCCATGCCCCTGCAAGGCTAGGAATATGCGGCCCTTGGCATGAAAGTCCAGTTTTTATGACGGCGTGGGGACATAGCCCCAAAAACAGAGAATCCGCCGATTACCCCCAACACCCGGTGTGAACACCGGTTTATTCCTTGTAGTGAAACCCCAATACTTCCCCATCCCAATTGGCAACAACTACTCTTGGTGACCAACTTAAAGAATGCACTCAAATGCAGCACAATGCCAGCATTATCAGTGGCACCATTGTTGCGTCTGTGATCTCAATACTCATTGACAAAGTATGATGGTGAACATCAACATTTTTGACCATTTGTTGGTAATATGATAAGAATGAAAGTAGAGTTGAGTGAGTGTTTATTGAACATTATGAATGCTTTACTTCCTTGGTTATTAAGGCCAGAGATTTACGTGTCGGGACCGGGCGCCGGCCCAGAATCTGGCGACAAGGTGCTAGGACGTTTACTGCTGTCATGACGCACATGCACAGTTTTGGGTTCAGCGGGCATGTGCGCAAATCAATGCCACCCGTAAGCAATCGAATGGTCAATTAAGGCCATTAAAAGTCCAACCTGCAGGAATTTTACACTGCCTGTGCTATTTTTAGCTCATAGCATGGGCAAATGGGTGGGCGTCCATTATGATTTTGCATTTACTCATCCAAGGCCAGCCTTCCCTTACCAGCCTCCCCGAACAGGCGCCGGAATGTGGCGACTAGGGGCTTTTCACAGTAACTTCATTGAAGCCGACTTGACAATAAGCAATTTTCATAAAAGGTCATAGATCAGCAGCAGTTGCTCTGTGATAGAATTCATAGCTGTGTGAGTATAGAATTTAATTGGAGTTTCCTCGTTATTCTTTAGCATTTGATGTATGAATTTCAGCATTTCAAGATTCCTCTGGAAGATTTTCCTGAGGAATGGAGGACATTATTCTACAATTTGCAAAGCACTGATCCTCCGCACCCACACTAATGGCAATAGTTTACTCTGCGGATGGGACCTCCGCTAAAGAGGAAGAGAGGGGCAGGAGGGAGGGGAGGCCAGGTGAGCGTGGCCAGCGACCCAGGTAGAGACTTGTAAGAGGCGAGGTATGGGTTCAGCTAGTGCAGGGCCGGTCAAGGCGAGAGGGGCACTACCCACACAGCACAGCAACTACCTGCAAATGTCTGAGGTCCAGTGCTGCAGGAGGCTCCCTCTCCTCAGTGGGGGACACAGTGAAACCCCTTTGCAAAATTATCGGTCCTGAAATTTCCCCCAACTGCGGTCACCCCATACTGGAGGTGGTGAAAGTCACAGTGGCACTGAATTCCTACCCCTCCAGTTCAGCTCAGGACACAATGTGGGATTTGTACAGTGTCTGCACACAGTTGTGTCAAACTAGTAACTGATGCCATCTTCAAACATGCCTGCGCTTTCATCAACTACCAGACAGATGGGGCAGCCCAGGGGAGGTCTTGCCAGGTAGAGAAGGGGTGTGAGGGAGGGCCAAAAAAGGGTGGGGGGGGGGGGGGTGTGTGCCTGAAAATGGGGGGGGGGGGGGGAAGATCACAGCTGCCTTAAGCTCACCAGCAGGAAATCCCTCTATGTGGGGCCTCAGTGGAGCGAATCTCTGAGGCCAAGAAAAAACGGCAAAGTGCCGTTGAATAATGGGATGTGTCTCAGTGCTGCAGGTACAGAGAAACATCCTGCTAAACGTGCCGTTCAGCCAACTTTAGCTCAAGTCCCCTGAATCGCGGCCATGTTTTGGTCTCAACTGCTTTCTGTGGTAGAGAATTCCACGGCTCACACTCTCTGGGTGAAGAAATTTCTCCTCAACACGGTCCTAAATGGTTTACTCCATATTAGTGGTACAGGGCTTGGGGGGGCGGGGGGGGGGGGGGGGGGGGGGGGGTGGCCTCGGTAGGGTGCTCTTTCAAAGGTGCAGACACAATGGGCCGAATGGCCTCCTTCTGCACTGTAGGGATTCTCTGATTCTATCCTCAGACAGTGACCCTGGCTCTGGACTCCCTGCCATTGGAAAATCCTTTCTGCATCTACCCCATCCAATCCTGCTACAATTTGATAGGTTTCTATGAGATCCCCCCTCATTCTTCTGAACTCCAGCACATATAATCTTAACCACCTCAATCTCTCTTCATATGACAGTCCCACCATCCCTGGAATCAGTCTGGTAAACCTTCGCTGCGCTCCCTCGAGAGCAAGAACATCCTTCCTCAGAGAAGGAGACCAAAATTGCCCACAATATCCCAGGTGTGGCCTCACCTGTATAATTGCAGCGAAAGTCCCTGCTTCTGTACTCGAATCCTCTCGCAATGAAGGCCAACATACTATTAGCCTTCTTTACCGCCTGCTGCACCTGCATGCTTACCTTCAGCGACTGGTGCACAAGGACACCCAGGTCTCGTTGCACATTCCCCTCTCTCAATCTATAGTCATTCAGATAATCTGCTGTCCTGTTTTTGCCACATTTTATCCACACCAGATTGCAACTTGTCCAAATCACACTGAAGCATCTCTGCATCCTCCTCACAGCTCACCCTCCCACCCAACTTTGTGTCATCTACAAATTTGGAGATATTGGGCGCGATTTAACTATATGAGAGAAACACAAAGCTATCAAACGTCACTCAGGTTAGTTACGGGGCCTCAGAGGGGAATGTGCAGCCGAGGCCGCATATAATCGCTTTTTCTGCTCAGGAGCTCCACTCGCTGGAAGTCCTCAGTGTAATGAGAGATCGGATGCCATTTTTAAATGGCCTCCCAATGTTTAGAGGCCCCGACACGACCCCAACCCTCCCAAGCCCAACTCACTATGAGGGAGACCCTGGGCTCCTCCTCAGCCCCCCAATACCCGCACAGGACACCGAGCCCGATCGCCGCTGCCTGAAAAATGCCAGCTTGGCAGTGCCACCCTAGTACCCTGGCAGTGCCAGAGTGGCACCAGCAATGCCAGGATACCCAGAGGGCAAGCCCCTGGCGGCCTCCGATCCCCTGGGAGACCCCCATGAATGCTGTTCCGCCTAGTCTCCATTTGTAGGGACCAGTACTGAATGGCGTCGCCCATGTCTCTGAGGTAGAGGGGATAGATCCCAACGCCTCTGCTGCCTCCGTAAACTGCACATTCGTGTCAGACTAGCTGTCTCGCTGTAATATGCAGATTTACCAAAATGTGATCCCCCACAATGGGCGGGATTCACATCGCTGACATGCTACCAATAAATACACGACAAGTGGTGAATGTAACTGAGGCTTTAATAAACTAAACAGAAAGCCTCCTGGCCTCAGATCCCGAACTGGATCAGAGGCGGAGACCAGCCACCTTTATACCGAGCCCGAGGGGAGGCAGAGCCATCGGGCAGTGGTTTACCATCTTACACATAATACAGTGGCTATTACCACAATACACGTATTATACATTACAGTGGTTTACCACAATCGCAACATCTCCCGAGATCGTGCTGAGAGCCGGGTAGATCCCGGGAGTGGAGTCTCCCGGCTTCTACTGCCCACGTTGTGCTGCGGACCGCTGCCTTTCGGGCGCAGCTTGGCCATTCAATGGCGCCAATTAGAATTTGTTCCCTCATTTAAATCATTAATACAGGTTGTGAATAGCTCTCCTGGTAGCCACAATGACCTTGACTGGCATCCTCTGGCCACAAGTGCCTGAGCTGGCTCTGGATGGGAAGGAGCATCCAGCCCAAAGGCTGGGCACTCCTCAGGTCTCACGGCATCGCCAGAAGTAGCGGCTACTGGAAAAACCCATAGTATCACTACATGCCCATCGGGTCTGCACCAAACCTCCAAAAGAGCACTCTACCCAGGCCCACTCCTCCACCCTACCCCTGGGGCCTGGGCCCACTCCTCCACCCTACCCCTGGGGCCTAGGCCCACTCCTCCACCCTATCCCTGTAACCCTGGGGCCCTAGGCCCACTCCTACACCCTATCCCTGTAACTCTGGGCCCTAGGCCCACTCCTCCACCCTATCCCTGTAACCCTAGGCCCACTCCTCCACCCTATCCCTGTAACCCTGGGCCCACTCCTCCACCCTATCCCTGTAACCCTGGGGCCTAGGCCCACTCCTCCACCCTACCCCTGTAACCCTGCCCATTAATCATGGCCAATCCACCTAATTTGCACATCTTTGGACTGTGGGAGGAAACCGGAGCGCCCGGAGGAAACCCATGAGCGTGCCAACTTCCAAGGCCAGAATTGAACACGGGGCCCCTGGCGCTGTGAGGCAGCAGTGCTAACCACTATGCCACCCTGCCTTTCTTTAAATGAGACACTCAAAACACAAACAGATCAGCCATGATTTTATTGAATGGTAGAGCAGGCTCGAGGGGCTGAATGGTCTATTCCTGCTCCTAATTTGTATGTTAGTATATCATAGAGTTGAATGTGTGGTCAGGTTCATTGGTAATTCCAAAGGGTGGGGGCAGATAGAGGCAACATGTAAGCAGGCAAACTGGCTTGAGGCCTGATTCTCACTGGGTGGTCAAGCCATGTTTTAAGAACAGATAGGAGTGATTTTATTTGATTTGATTTATTGTCATATGTACCGAAGTACAGTGAAAAGTATTTTTCTGTGGCCGAGGGACGTACACAATACGTACATAGTAGACACAAGAATAATCAACAGAGAACATTGACTAATGGTACATTGACAAACTGTGATTGGTTACAGTGCGGAACAAGGGGCCAAACAAAGCAAATACGCATAGGGTGTCGTGAATAGTGTTCTTACAGGGAACAGATCAGTCCGAGGGGGAGTCATTGAGGAGTCTTGTAGCTGTGGGGAAGAAGCTGTTCCTATGTCTGGATGTGCGAGTGTTCAGACTTCTGTACCTTCTGCCTGATGGAAGGGTCTGGAAGAAGGCAAGGCCTGGGTGGGAGGGGGTCTCTGATAATGCTGTCTGCCTTCCTGAGGCAGCGGGAGGTGAATACAGAATCAACGTGGGGGTGGTAAGTTCGGGTGATGCGTTGGGCTGAGTTCACCACAGAAAAGGGCAATGTCAGGAGTGGATACACATTATACAGATTATATGGAATTATCTCATCAATACTGGAAACTTAATGTCAATATAATGACAACTTGAACAATGTTAGAGGGTCCAACAATTAACTTCAGGATCCTGACCTAGGAAAGTCAGCCTGTTCTCACTACCGACCACGATCCGGGTGATGGCTTTTCCAGTTTACCTCACTCAGGGTAGAAATGGGAGATAAACAGATGTTTATGTAGACAGACCAACAAGGGGCGAGGCCACATTGGATTTGGTACTGGGTAATGAACCCGGCCAGGTGTTAGATTTAGATGTAGGTGAGCACTTTGGTGATAGTGATCACAACTCGGTTATGTTTACTTTAGCAATGGGCAGGGATAGGTATATACCGCAAGGCAAGAATTATAGCTGGGGGAAAGGCAATTATGATGCTATTCGGCAAGATTTAGGAGGTATAGGATGGGGAAGGAAACTGCAGGGGATGGGTACAATCGAAATGTGGAGCTTTTTCAAGGAACAGCTACTGCGTGTCCTTGATAAGTATGTACCTGTCAGGCAGGGAGGAAGTTGTCGAGCAAGGGAGCCGTGGTTTACTAAGGAAGTTGAAGCACTTGTCAAGAGGAAGAAGAAGGCTTATGTTAGGATGAGACATGAAGGCTCAGTTAGGGCACTTGAGAGTTACAAGTTAGCCAGGAAGGACCTAAAGGGAGAGTTAAGAAGAGCGAGGAGAGGACACGAAAAGTCGTTGGCGGATAGGATCAAGGAAAACCCTAAGGCTTTCTATAGGTATATCAGGAACAAAAGAATGACTCGAGTAAGATTAGGGCCAATCAAGGATAGTAGTGGAAAGTTGTGTGTGGAATCAGAGGAGATAGGGGAAGCATTAAATGGATATTTTTCGTCAGTGTTTACACTGGAGAAAGACAATGTTGTCGAGGAGAACACTCAGGTTCAGTCGACCAGGCTAGATGGAATTGAGGTTCAAAAGGAGGAGGTGTTAGCAATTTTAGAAAATGTCAAAATAGATAAGTCCCCTGGGCCAGATGGGATTTATCCTAGGATTCTCTGGGAAGCCAGGGAGGAGATTGCAGAGCCTTTGTCCTTGATATTTATGTCGTCTTTGTCGACAGGGATAGTGCCGGAAGACTGGAGGATAGCAAATGTTGTCCCCTTGTTCAAGAAGGGGAGTAGAGACAACCCTGGTAATTATAGACCTGTGAGCCTTACTTCGGTTGTGGGTAAAATGTTGGAAAAGGTTATAAGAGATAGGGTTTATAATCATCTTGAAAAGAACAAGTTGATTAGCGATACTCAACACGGTTTTGTGAAGGGTAGGTCATGTCTCACAAACCTTATTGAGTTTTTTGAGAAGGTGACCAAACAGGTGGATCAGGGTAAAGCTGTTGATGTGGTGTATATGGATTTCAGTAAGGCGTTTGATAAGGTTCCCCACGGTAGGCTATTGCAGAAAATAAGGAAGTATGGAATTGAAGGTGATTTAGCGGTTTGGATCAGTAATTGGCTAGCTGAAAGAAGACAGAGGGTGGTGGTTGATGGCAAATGTTCATCCTGGAGTTCAGTTACTAGTGGTGTACCGCAAGGATCTGTTTTGGGGCCACTGCTGTTTGTCATTTTTATAAATGACCTGGAAGAGGGTGTAGAAGGATGGGTTAGTAAATTTGCAGATGACACGAAGGTCGGTGGAGTTGTGGATAGTGCTGAAGGATGTTATAGGATACAGAGGGACATAGATAAGCTGCAGAGCTGGGCTGAGAGGTGGCAGATGGAGTTTAATGCGGAAAAGTGTGAGGTGGTTCACTTTGGAAGGAGTAACAGGAATGCAGAGTACTGGGCTAATGGCAAGATTCTTGGTAGTGTAGATGAACAGAGAGATCTCGGCATCCAGGTACATAAATCCTTGAAAGTTGCCACCCAGGTTAATAGGGCTGTTAAGAAGGCATATGGTGTGCTAGCCTTTATAAGCAGGGGGATTGAGTTTCGGAACCACAGGGTCATGCTGCAGCTGTACATAACTCTGGTGCGGCCACACCTGGAGTACTGCGTGCAGTTCTGGTCACCACATTATAGGAAGGAAGTGGAAGCTTTGGAAAGGGTTCAGAGGAGATTTACTAGGATGTTGCCTGGTATGGAGGGAAGGTCTTACGAGGAAAGGCTCAGGGAATTGAGGTTGTTTTCGTTAGAGAGGAGAAGGCTGAGAGGTGACTTAATAGAGACATATAAGATAGTCAGAGGGTTAGATAGGGTGGACAGTGAGAGTCTTTTTCCTCGGATGGTGATGACCAACACGAGGGGACATAGCTTTAAATTGAGGGGTGAGAGATATAGGACAGATGTCAGAGGCAGTTTCTTTACTCAGAGAGTAGTAGGGGTGTGGAACGCCCTGCCTGCAACAGTAGTAGACTCGCCAACTTTAAGGGCATTTAAGTGGTCACTGGATAGACATATGGATGAAAATGGAATAGTGTAGGTCAGATAGGCTTCAGATGGTTTCACAGGTCGGCGCAACATCGAGGGCCGAAGGGCCCGTACTGCGCTGTAGTGTTCTATGTTCTATGTTCTAAACAGAAAGTGGCCGTTACTCTTCTTCGTTAACGTTGCTCCATTATCCAATCTGAAAAAGGAGGAAATTACTACAACATTGTTTTGAGAAACCCGCTGTTGCACGATACCTGGTCCATGAGCTTTCTGAGAAAGGTATGGCACAGAATCAGAATAATATGGTGCAGAAAAGGCCCTACGGCCCAGCGAGTCTGCACCAGCTCATGAACGACCCTGACCTGCCCACCTAATCCCATTTGCCAGCACTTGGCCCAAAGCCTTGAATGTTAAGACGTGCCAAGTGCTCACCCAGGTACTTTTTAAAGGATGTGAGGCAATCTGCCTATACCAACCCCGCAGGCCGTGCATTCCAGACCGTCACCACCCTCTGGGTGAAAACAGTTTTCCTTCCTAAACTCCAGCCTCTCACCTTGAATTTGTGTCTCCTTGAATCTGATCCTTCAACTAAAGGGAACAGCTTCTTCCTATCCACCCTGTCCATGCCACTCATAATCTTGTACACCTCGATCAGGTCGCCCCTCAGTTTTCTCTGCTCCAGCGTAAACAACCCAAACCTATCCAACCTCTCTACATAACTTAAATGTTCCATTCCAGGCAGTTCTTCCATTAGAGAAATGCCAAGTGCCAGATATAAATTAACATTTTGCGATATGGTAGAGATAAGTAATTTGAGACATGACACCCAAACAGTAAGCAGGTAAGTGCATTGTCACAAGGCCACTGTCTGGTTGATGATGATGAAAGAAAAGGAATTTAAATTTGAAATGGAGTGTGGCTGGTCCATTATAGTGAGCAGCAAGCGGTTTGTTGAGGGGAAAGAGGTGTTTTTTTTACCTTCTCTGACTTTTTCAGGTTCTTAGACCAGAAGATATAGGAGCAGAATTAGGCCATTCAGCCCATCAAGTCTGCTCCGCCATTTGATCATTTGATTTGATTTATTATTGTCACATGTATTAGTATACAGTGAAAAGTATTGTTTCTTGCATGCTGTACAAACAATGCATACCGTACATAGGGAAGGAAGGAGAGACTGCAGAATATAATGTTACAGTTATAGCAAGGTGCAGAGGAAAGATCAACTTAATACGAGGTAGGTCTATTCAAAAGTCTGATGGCAGCAGGGAAGAAGCTGTTCTTGAGTCGGTTGGTACGTGACCTCAAACTTTAGTTTCTTTTACCTGACGGAAGAAGGTGGAAGAGAGTATGTCTGGGGTGCGTGGGGTCCTTAATTATGCTGGCTGCCTTTCTGAGGCAGCGGGAATTATAGATCGAGTCAATGGATGGGAGCCTGGTTTGCGTGATGGACTGAGCTACATTCACGACCTTTTGTAGCTTCCTGCAGTTTTGGGCAGAGCAGGCTCCATACCAGCTGTGATACAACCAGAAAGAATGCTTTCTATGGTGCATCTGTAGAAGTTGGTGAGGGTCGTAGCTGACATACCAAATTTCCTCAGTCTTCTGAGAAAGTAGAGTCGTTGGTGGGATTTCTTAACTATAGTGTCGGCACGATATGGCAGCACAGTACGGGCGGCACGGTAGCACAGTTGTTAGCACTGTTGCTTCACAGTACCAGGGTCTCACGTTCGATTCCCGGCTTGGGTCACTGTCTGTGTGGAGTTCCCACGTTCTACCCGTGTCTGCGTGGGTTTCCTCCGGTTTCCTCCCATAATGCCCGAAAGATGTGCTGTTAGGTTAATTGAATATTCTGAATTCTTCCTCTGTGTACCTGAACAGGCGCCGGAGTGTGGCGACTAGAGGCTTTTCACAGTAACTTTATTGCAGTGTTAATGTAAGCCTACTTGTGACAATAAAGATTATTATAAAAAGATTATTTTTTGTTTCTTGTCCCCATTCTCCTGCCTTTTCCCCATAACCCTTGATCCCTTTATTAATCAAGAACCTATCTATCTCAGTGGCTTGGCCTCCACAGCCTTCTGCGGCAAAGAGTTCCACAGATTCACCACCCTCTGGCTGAAGAAATTCCTCCTCATCTCGGTTTTAAAGGATCGTCCCTTCAGTCTGAGGCTGTGCCCTCGAGTTCTAGTCTCTCGTACTAGTGGAAACATCTTTTCCACGTCCACTCTATCCAGGCCTCGAAGTGTTCTGTAAGTTTCAATACGATCCCTCCACATCCTTCTCAACTCCATCGAGTACAGACTCAAAGTTTTCAACCGCTCCTCAAATAACGAGTCCTTCTTTCCGGGGATCATTCTTGTCGTGTTAGGTACACTGGTCTAACACTGGCTGCAACTGGATGCAGCTTAGATCAGGAAGATACTCCAGACCTTGAAGTTAGTTCAGTCAGGTTTATTGAACTAATGGCACAGTTAGCACAGTTCTCTGTGAGTTCGACTCTCTGCTAACATAAGTGTGGTTACTCTGTCTGACTGAACCAGACTAGCTCTTAGCCACGTGGTGGAGATGTGAGATTGTAACAACACCCTTGACTAACTCTCTAGATGTTTATCAGTGGAAAGAGGTGGAGTGTGAGTGCCTTGTGTCTTTTATAGTCAGATCCCACCCCTGAGTGTCCTGCCTGCTTATTGGTCATGTCCTGTTCTCTGTGTCCATTAGCTGCTTGTCTGTATATCATTATGTGTGCGTCTGCATGTCATGACAATTCTTGTGAACCTCCTCTGGACCCTTTCCAAGGCCAGCACATCCTTCCTTAGATACGGGGCCCAAAACAGCTCACAATACTCCAAATGGGGTCTGACCAGAGTCTTATACAGCCTCAGAAGTACCTCCCTGGTCTTGTACTCTCGCCCTCTCGACATGAATGTTAACATTGCATTTGCCTTCGTAACTGCCCACTGAAACTGCACATTAACCTGAAGAGAATCGTGAACAAGGACTCCCAATTCACTTTGTGCTTCTGATTTCCGAAGCATCTCCCCATTTAGAAAATAATCTATGCTCTATTCTTCCCACCAAAGTGCATAACCTCACACTTTCCCACATTGTATTCCATCTGCCACTGCATTGCCCACTCTCCCTGCCTGTCCAAGTCCTTCTGCAGCCCGCCTGATTCCTCAATACTACCTGTCCCTCTACAGATCTTTGTACCATCTGCAAACTTAGCAACAGTGCCTTCAGTTCCTTCTTCCAGATCATTAATGTATATTGTGAAAAGTTGTGGTCCCAGCACAGATCCCTGAGGCACACCACTAGTCACCGGCTGCCATCCTGAAAAAGGCCCCTTTATCCCCACTCTCTGCCTTCTGCCTGTCAGCCAATCCTCTATCCATGGCAGTACCTTACTCCTAACACTTATCTTATTTAGAAGCCTCTTGTAAGGCACCTTTTGAAAGGCCTTCTGGAAATCTAAATAAATCACATCCACTGGCTCTCTTTTGTCAGGCAGGACCTCCCCTTATTGAAGTCGTGCTGACTCAGTCCTATTTTACCATGCATTTCCAAGCACTCCGCGATCTCATTTTAATAATGGACTCTAAAATCTGACCAATGACCAAAGTCAGACCAACTGGCCTATAATTTCCCGTCTTCTGCCTCCCTCCCTTCTTAAACAGGGGGGTTACTTTAGCCACTTTCCAGTCCTCTGGGACCCTCTCTGATTCCAGTGATTCCTGAAAGATCATCACCAATGCCTCCACAATCTACTCAGCTATCTCCTTCAGAAACTGGTTCATCCAATCCAGGTGATTTATCCACCTTCAGACCTTTCAGTTTCCCCAGAACCTTCTCCTTAGTGATGGTCACTGCACTCACCTCTGCCCCCTGACTCTCTTGAAGTTCTGGAATGCCGCTGGTATCTTCCACCGTGAAGACTGATGAAAAGTAACTATTCAGTTTCTCTGCCATTTCTTTATTCCCCATTTCTACTTCTGGTTACAGGGTGACTAAAACTGGGAACTGAATATTCAAGGAACTTCATCATTTAGGAAGAATAAGCAAAAAGGAAATAGCGCTGTTAATAAGGGACCAGACTTGTATAATTTAATTTATGAAGCGAGGCCCAATCGTGGGCTACCTGGATACCCAGATAACAAAAGCTGGCTCTTGCGAGGTGAAAATAACATCCCCCAGTGGGCTCTCCTCCCCGGGGTGTTAACCGGGAAACATTTGCTCTTATCCAAGTTCAACTTGTACCCAGAGAAGAAGCCAAAACTCCCAAGCAATTTCATTATCTTGTCCATTGTGGATACTGGGTCCATAATGCAAAGAAGCAGGTCATCTGTATACAGGGACACCCTATGCTCCACCCCAGCCTGAGTTAGCCACTCTCAGCGCTATGGCGAGCGGCTCTATTGCCAAAGCAAACAGGAGCGGAGACAGTGGACATCCCTGCCTCGTGCCCCGATTCAGTGGGAAGTAACCATTCAAAGCATCCGTACAGCCACCAGCAGTGGGGGCCCTATACAATAAACCAACCCAGATAGAAACTTTGGTCCAAAACCAAATCTCCTGAGAATCTCGAAGAGATATTCCCACTCCACTCCATCATCGCCGTTTCGGCATCTAGGGAAACAATCACCTATGGCTCGGGTACCGAGGGGGAGAGGACAACATTTAGCACACGACATATATTGACCGACAATTGCCAACCCTTCACGAAGCCTGTCTGATTTTCCACGATACGGCCCACACTTTGTTGGAGTGAACCACTCCGGCGTCGGGCCGCTCCAAAGGTGCGGAAGTCTCCGCACCTTTAGGGGCCAAGCCCCCACCTTGAGGGGCTAGGCCCGCACCGGAGTGGTTGGCGCTCCGCCGACTGGCGTGGACAGCCTTTGGCGCCATGCCAGCTGGGGCCGAAGGGACTTCGCCGGCCGGCGTAAGTCCGCGCATGCGCCGGAGCATCAGCGGCTGCTGACGTCATCCCAGGGGAAGGGGTCACCAGAAGTGGTGAAGACCATGGCGAAGGCAGAAGAGAAAGAGTGCCCCCACGGCACAGGCCCGCCCGCCGATCGGTGGGCCCCGATCACGGGCCAGGCCACCGTGGGGGCACCCCCCGGGGCCAGATCGCCCCGCACCCCCCACCCCCCCCCCCCCCAGGACCCCGGAGCCCACCCGCGCCGCCTGCTCCCACTGGTCAGGTAGGTGGTTTGATTCCCCCCAGCGGGAGAGGCTTGACAGCGGCGGGACTTCGGCCCATCGCGGGCCGGAGAATCGCCGGGGGGGGGGGGGGGGGGGGGGGG